>NW_025825130.1:0-1409 GCF_002878395.1 Capsicum annuum | reverse complement strand
GAAGAAGAGAATTAGAGTTTGAAGTTGGTGATTGGGTATTTCTCAAGGTTTCTCTGATGAAAGAAGTTATGCGGTTTGGAAAAAGAAAAAAATTGAGCCTTCGCTATATAGGGCCATATCAGATTCTAAGAAAGATTGGTACAGTTGCTTATGAGCTAGAATTGCCTGCAAGTTTGGGTTTTGTTCATCCGGTATTCCATTTATCCATGTTGAAGAAATGCATCAGAGATTATTATTTGGTATTGCCAGTATAGGATATCAAAGTGATAGATTCCTTGTCTTACGAAGAAGAGCCCATTGAAATTTTAGATCGCCAACTTTGAAAGTTGCAGAGCAAAGAGATAGCCTCAGTGAATGTATTGTGGAGGAATCAGAAAGTTGAAGAAGCAACTTGGGAGTCAGAAGATGACATGAGAATTAGATATCCCAATTTGTTTGCTTCAATGGATAATGAGACAGAAGGTACTATTCCTATCTTATCTTTCCTAGTCCGTATTATGCTTGAAATCGTGTATGTCTATGTCCCGTATCATCATTCAGGGACGAATGATCCTAAGAGGGGGATAATGTAACGCCCTACATTTCGGATTACAATATAGACCATGATTCTGATGCGTTGATAATCCCGAAGCCATAAATTCTATGCCAATATGGCATGTTAATTATTTATGTAGTATGTGAATCCATTCAAGCTTGAATTTAGACCATAGAGGTCCTTTTACTCAAGGACAAGTTGCAAACTACTTCGATCGATTAAGTTTAAGTGGACATTATAAATTGTGTCAACTTTAATCGACCATGACTCTTTGTATATGTCAAATTAGAGAGCCTACTATGTGCAAAATGATAGGTTTTCGAGTTAGCTTTCCAACGATATAGATTTTGCTAAAATCTGGCACCCGAGCAAGAAGTTATGGCCTTTCAAAGTAGTATGCGTCGCCTAACCAATCGCACATGGCCACTGGAAAGCATATGCGATAGCATATGCGGCGCTTATGTAGACATAGGCGATAGCATAGGTGGCACCTATGTAAACATAGGCGATATCATATGCGGAGCCTTTGTAATGGTTTCAAGTGATTTAAACACTCCATTTTTGGGGCAAAATAGTCGTTTTCCCACCCTTATTCAGCCATAAAAATGAAATTCAGTCCCCAATTCTCCAAAATACATCCACATTCATCTAAAAATTCTCAAGAACACTCCCAAGGGTTTCAAACGAAAAACCCAAATAAATCAAGATTCAACCTTGGGTTTTCAAAATCGATTAGAGATTCGGAATCCCCAATCCACAGGCTTCAAGAAGCACTCATTATTTTCCGAAATAGAGGTACGTGGGGTTTTCTTAAAATCTCATGGGCATAGAAAAATCATGTTTTAGAAGGGAGTTTTTGAATCTATATATATAT
>NW_025825129.1:0-8929 GCF_002878395.1 Capsicum annuum | reverse complement strand
TGGTTATGGTCTGGTTTATGGCCTTTGATTTTTGTAATGGTTGGTTCGGTTTGTAAGGTAGGTCAGACGGTTGGACTCGATTGGGTTGATCACGATCGTGATCCTATCCTAGAGTTTTTACATGAACAATAATTATATCTTGTTATATGTTTGGAATTCATCCAACTCAGGGCAGGCGACTGTAGGTTGGGTTGGGTAATGAGGTGGTCTCTGGTCCCGGTCAGACTTGGGACGCTTATTATAACAAGGCCCGGGGTCAGGTCGCGTCACATTACAACAAATATCACATCACAATTCTTGAGTTAACATTCTTATCACCATAATCCATATCTAAAGTTCAAGCCTAGTTCCTAGCACCAATCATGTACCACAGATGAAATGTCCTGCATAATATACTACTCCGTCGAATAGAGAAATCAGCCTAAATCTCTTATTTCACTTAACTATGGACTATAAGCTCATCCTCATCACAACATTACTACTACACCATAGAATTTACTACACATCTTCTCAGATGTTTTACTAGTTTACCTCTACTAGAGAAAAGATAATCAAGGGGGTATAGTCACATAATGAGAATAGTCGATCTTAATCTTATAATATAAACCATTACGATCTTATTAGCATATTCTACTTTCTCACATCATATCTGCTTACCCATGCATACATCCCCACTACCTTTGAGATTCTATAAACACCAGTGAGTTTCTACTTATAACTTATTGGCTAATCTACCCCTTTTTCATTCACAGCCTATAATTGATTTCTACTGCCACCATAACTATACATTCTGAACTTCTTCCTTATTTTATATAAATAGTTATCACATCTAATCACTTCTTTCACAAACTACCATATGGTTTTCAAATCTTGTTGTAATATTACCCAATCACCATAAGAGGTCATACCACCCCTCACTCAAAGGTTACACAATTATAACTACCTTCTTCAGTCAAAAGTTACATCCACTCTGGCTTCTAAACTTATGACTTCATATCACTAACTTTGGGATCTTCTTTCTACTTTTAGGTTATAACACCTTAACTTACTACCTCTCGGGTGGAAATACCGTTCCAACATTCCTCTACATGTTGCTACCCTTATGCATGACATCTGCAACAAGGATTCTGAAAGGGGATGAATACACTTCCTACCTCAGGCTCAAATGCATGATCGATATAAACCCAAAATAAAACCTTATGCTAGTTTTCAAATTCATAAACCCTTATACTAGTTTTCAGAATAAACCCTTATGCTAGTTTTCAAATGCATGATCGATATAGATCGACTTAGTTTTCCAAAAGCTTTTCTATTAATATTTTACTTTAACTAGCAAGGAGGTTCTCTTAACCGACATAAGCCATATGAGCTAAAATGGAGTCCAAGATCTCATTCCCTTAAGGGAAAAACCTCACGATGGGCAGAGGTGTCATACTTTTCCCAAGGAGCACAACCTGAGCTAATTGATCACATCTGTAACTGTCACCCATATTGGAATGGGAATAAATTCACAATCTGTAACTATGATGGCTACGTAGATCTATGGAAGATAGGGCATGCTAATCCCACACTTCCTACCCAGTGCTAAATACTACTCCCTTTTTAATCTGTATGCTCATTCTGGTTGAAATCCACATTAGAAACTATCATAAGGGTTTATTCTGAAATTAATTATGCATTTATCTAATTAAATCTGTAAATAAAGTTGTTCTAATTCTGTAACCTTTAATAAATATGTAAAGTGGATTCCAAAACTTATCTGAGGATTGAAAGATCAAAGCTTTACTGAAAGTCTGTAAATAATCTGATCATAGGATGCTTAAAGCATCATCTTTCTTGAAATATCAACATATAAACTTGGGCTTAATATCCATGCATCAAGTTCATGTCTAAACATCATAAAATTCATGCTTGATATTGAGAATAATGATAATTCAATTCAAAATCTGAAATTTACTGCAATAGGCATGAAAATATAGAAATAGACATGCAATTCAACTTCATAAACACTAGAAATCTCATAATCATGAAAATAAGAATAATGGATATGAACCCTAATTTGGAACTCATGTATAATCATTCAAAATTATATAAATTTGAATTAAAAACTTGGTTTTGGGCACAGGGATGAAAGAAGATCCTTGTTCATAAACCCCATAAACCATGATTGATGATTAGATGAAGAAACTTGAATTATTGATTCCTATTTGAGTTCTTGAAGATGAGTTCTTGATTATCTTTTTTTGGGAATCCTCAATTTAGAGCTTTCTTGGAGAAAAATGGTGGAATTTGATTTCTTGGAGAAGAATCTTTGAACTCTAGGGTTTTTATTTGAGACAAATTGATGAATAGTGAGCATAATAAGCTTAGAATGGGTTTAATCTTGTGTTATTCATGAATTGGGGTCTTAGGAATTGATCAAAATACCCCTTTTAAACTTCTATACGGAACTGGAGTAGGGAACAAAAATCCCAATTTGGCTGGTCACCGCGATGTACCACTATCGCGGTGGCTTATTGGAAAATGGACGAGTGGGAACTGGACGTCCTCCGCGACGCGGAGAAATCGTGGCGCGCCTTTAGAATGCCATTCTGGCCACTGGCGCGATGCGCCACTATCGTGTTGGTCCACTAGATTTGGACAACTGGGAAATTGGACCTCTCTGTAATGTGGTACAATCACAGAGGTCCACTGGAATTGACAATTATGAAATCTTCCTTCACCTCAACGCGGTGACTCCCCAGTTGGCACACTGCTTTACTAAAAATGCCTTAACTTCTCAACCGAGTATCGAATTTGGGAGAATTTGATATCGATGGAAAGCTTATCTAATTTTCTACTCAATGGAGGGTTCAAATCTGGAAATTTCTACACGAAATAAAAATATATTCATTTTTGATACTTACCCTTAACATTCTAGGAACAAATTTTATCTAGGAAAAAGTATGGGGTATTACAATATCTCCCCCTTGGGGACATTCATCCTTGAATGTGGCTAGTTAAGCTGAGCATACTGAGGAATCTGAGGCTATAAGCTATCATGCACAACTGGAATAAACTGAATGACTGAATCTCAAGTATAATGAGCTATAGAACTGATATGTGAGTGCATGCGTTTACATGGAAACAACTATATTGCTGAATCTGAGATTGGAAAAGAACTGAATCAAGGAAAACTATTACCTTCAGCTGAATCTAAGTTCATGGAGAAGAGATGAGGATACTTTGTATGCATGTCTTCTTCTGTTTCCCAAGTAGCACCCTCAACGGACTGATTTCTCCACAGAACTTTGACCAAGGGAACTTCTTTGTTACTTAGTATATGAATCTGATGATTAAGGATGTCTACTAGGGCTTTTTTGTATGAAAGACTATTCTGAATATATGTACTTTCTAGAGGAACTATAATGGATGAATCGTCTATGCACTTCTTCAAAAAGGACACATAGAATATTGGATAAACTGAGGATAAATCTGCAGGTAGCTCAAGCTCGTATGCCACCTTCCCAACACGACTCAAAATCTAGAAAGGGCCCATTTATCAGGGTCTACGTTTCCCTTTTTTGCAAAATCTCTACACCCCCTTCATGGGTGAAACTTTCAAATACACAAGATAATCAACCTCGAACTCAAGGTCTATTCTTATTACGTCTACATAAGATATTAACAACTATAGGATGCTTTCAATCTCTCAGGAATCAACTGAACTTCCTCCATGGTCTCAAACACCATGTCTGGCCCAATCAAAGAGGCTTCACCCACTTCAAACCAATTAACTGGCGATCTACATCTTCACCCATAAAGAGCCTCAAACGGAGCCATCTAAATACTAGCATGATTACTGTTATTATAAGCGAACTCATTCAACAGCAAATGGTCATCACAACTACATTTGAAATCAAGAACACACGCCCTCAACATATACTCTAGTGACTGAATATTCCTTTCTTCCAGGCCATCTTTCTACGGATAAAAAGCTAAACTAAGGTGAACTTGGGTACCAAGACCCTTTTGAAAGGCTCTCCAAAACTGAGTGGTAAAATGAGTACCCCTATTTGAGATAATGGATAAAGGAACACCATGCAATCTGACTAACTCCCTGATATATAACTTAGCATAATCTTTAGTTGTGTAAGACGTGTGGACAAGCAAGAAATGCATTGACTTAGTCAATCTTTCTATAATAACCCAAATCAAATCATGTTGATGATGCGAATGGGGTAAACCAATCACAAAATCCATATTCATCTTTTCCCACTTCCAAGTGAGGATAATAAACTCTTGCAATGTACCACCAGGTCTTTGGTGCTCTACTTTAACCTGTTGACAAAATTAATACTTGGTTACAAACTCTGCTATATCTCTCTTCATACTACTCTACCAATAGACTTCTTGCAAGTTGTGGTACATCTTGGTGGCTTTTGGATGAATAGAATAATGCGCATCATGCACTTCCACCATAATCCATTGCCTCAAATCATCAACACATGGCTACACAATCTACTCTTGTATCTCAACACATCATCTCCCCCTAGGGAGAAAATCTTTATCTTTTGGACTGTAACTAACTCCTTCAGTTTGACCAAACTAAAATCCTTATCTTGCTTCTCTTTCACTTTCGAAACTAGGGAAGATTCAAAACTATTCTGAACCCAAACATTCCCTTCAGCTGAATCAACCAATCTACCACCCAATCTAGCTAGCCTATGAACTTCTTTAACTAACTCGCTTTTATCATTCTCCACATGAGCAACACTACCCATAGATAATATACTAAGGGCCATATACTACATCATTGGCCTTGTCCAAATGATACAACACACTCCTATCATAATCTTTCAACAATTCTAACTATCTTCTCTAACAAAAATTCAATTCCCTCTGAGTAAACACATATTGCATGCTTTTTTGATCCGTAAACACAATAACATCTAACTCAAGATCATAGGTCGGGTAATTCTTTTTGTGAGGCTTAAGCTATCTAGAGGTTTAGGCTATGACCTTACCTCTCTATATCAATACACAACCCAAACCAAATCTAGAGCATCACAATACATAACAAAACCATCTGTACCAGCAGGTAATGCTAAAACTGTGGTTGAAGTGAGTCGAATCTTCAACTCCTGAAAACTCTTCTCATAGGAATCTGACCACTGAAACTTAACTTTATTCTAGGTTAATCTAGACATAGGAGACGCAATAGATGAGAAACCCTCAACAAAACATTTTTAATAACCAGCTAAACCCAAGAAACTCCTAATGTCTGATGGAGAAATAAGTTTAGGCCATTTTCTTAGTGCTTATACCTTTGGGGGATCAACTTGAATACCCTCACTGGAAATAATATGACTAAGAAAAGATACTGACCTTAGCCAAAATTCATATTTTCTAAATTTAGCGAACAATTGGTGATCTCTAAGAGTTTGCAACACAATTCTAAGATGGTCTACATGATCATCCTCACTACGAGAGTTGACAAGGATGTCATCAATAAAGACTATGAAAAGATGTCTAAATATTGATTGAACACTCTGTTCATCATGTCCATAAAGGCTGCTGGGGAATTTGTTAGCCCGAAGGACATGACTAGGAACTCAAAATGACCATAACGGGTCATGAAAGATGTCTTTGGAATATCACATTCTCTTACTCTAAGTTGATGATAGCCAGATCTAAGGTCTATCTTTGAGAAATAACATGAAATTTGGAGCTGATCAAATAAGCCATCAATTCTAGGAAGAAGATATTTATTTTTGACTGTAACTTTATTCAGCTGATGATAGTAATGAACATACGCAAAGAACCATCTTTCTTTTGCACGAATAGGATAGGAGTGCCCCATGGAGAAACACTAGGCCTTATAAAACCTTTATCTAAAAGATCTTTGAGCTGCTCCTTTAACTCTTTAAGCCTGGCAAGAGCCATATGCTCAATAAAGATAGGCTAAGTATCTAGGAGAAGGTCAATCCCAAATTCTATTTTCCTATCGGGAGATACCCCTGGTAAATCTTTGGGAAAAATATTAGGAAACTCATTGAGTACACTTACTGACTGAACTGTTGGAGTCTCAGACTTAGTGTTCTTGAATCAAACTAGATGATAGATCCACACTTTGGAAATCAACTTTCTCGCTTTAAGATAAGATATGAAATAACTCTTTGGGAGACACTGAATTGCCTTTACACTCAAAGACTGGATCATCTGGAAAATGAAACTTCACCACTCGAATGCAAAAATCTATAGAGGCATAACAGGAATGAAGCTAATCCATACCAAGAATACGATTAAAGTCTATCATATCTAACTCTATTAGGTCTACTAATATGATTTTATGAAGGACAGTGATAGGATACTTTTTATAGATCTATTTGGCAACAACTGACTCACCTACTACGGTAGAAACCAAGAAAGGCTCAGGGATCTTTCTAGGACTTATTTAAAAATTCACTACAACTAATGGGGTAACATAAGAGAAACTTATCTCAAGGTCAAACAACAAATAAACATCAAGATGAAAGACACAAAGCATACCAGTAACAATATCTAGTAAATCCTCCTGCACCTGACCGGATGGTAAAGCATAAAATTAATTCTAGCACTGACCACCACCAATACTGGATAATGCACCTTGAGGAGGAACTGGGCAACCTAGAGGAGCTAGTGCACTAGCGGTCTGAGTTTGGGAACGAATATCCCTGCTTTCCTTCTTAGCATGCAGAAGATCTCTAATACTATGACCCAACTTACCATAACCATAACAACCCTTCTATCCAACTAAATACTCATTAGGGTGATTCTTACCATACTTAGCACATGGAGGATAACTGGGCATTCCACTCATACTATTTTGAGATCTAAACAGAGACGACATACCCCACTACTCATGTCTAGCTTTGGGAGCGGGAGCACTAGCTGAAGATAGTGCTAGCATAGATAAATATTTCTAAAACAACAAATTATTTCCTCCTCCAGACCTAGTCTGGCAATACTTAAACTTCTCGGTTCTAGCCTTCTTATTTCCTTACTCTCTTCTCTTAAACTTATTTACCTCAATCTACTAAGCATGAATCATCAACCTAGAAAGATCCATGTCTCCAATAATCATAGCAGTCCTACACTCCCTGACTACCAAACTAGATACTCCAGTAACAAACTTACTCATGCTTTCCCTAGGACCATTCATCATATCTAGGGCATTCTTAGACAACTGATTGAATTTAAGGCAGTACTTATTTATTATCATCGAGCCCTGCCTCAGGTTCATAAACTCTTCTATCTTAGATTCTCTCATTTCATATGGAAATAACCTGTCTAGAAAAGTATCTCGAAAAACCTGCCAACTCATAGAAGTTACATTCTCATCTTTACTATTCTTCCAGAAAACTACCCAATCATACACTTCATCCTTCAACTTATAGGATGCTAACTCTACACTCTTCTCCTCAGAAATATGCATAATTTGGGTAATCTTCTTCACCTCATCTAAATAAAGTTATGGGTCCTTACCTGATTTCAACCCAAAGAACTTTGACGGATTCATTCTCATAAAGTCTTTGATTCTAGCTGCTGCTAAATCACCATTCTGCTAACATGAAATTGTAGCCTAATGGTTACCCTGAACATTAGCAGTCACAGCTTAGTCCAACGCCTGAAAAGCAACACTAAACTTAGTATAGGATACATTTTTATTTAGAGGATTAACGAGCTGGGGTAGCTGGTTATTATTTTTGTGGGCATTAGCTACATGAGGAGGCATATTCAACTATCACACAAAAGCACGAGTTAAAAGAAGATAAATATATTGTAAGCATAATAGATCATAAAAAAAGAGATGATTTCCTAAGAATGTCCCATAACCTCTTGCTCATAAATATGGTGCGCTTCACACCCATGATCAAGACTTTATGTAATGTTTTTTATCTGACTCCCTAGGACTCTTAAAAACCTTAGGCTCTGATACCAAGTTTGTAATGCCTTGAAATCTGGTCCCGAGATATCACATGACACTCAAGACTATGAGTAGCCTTAAGCTAACCCTGTCTACCTTTTAATAGATCTGAATCTCATAAAAAAGAAAATATCAACATAAGAGTCATACTAAATATGGAAAATTATCTTAGATAGCTGAGAATAATCTAAAGATAATCTCTAAAAATCAATACTATAAGTCTGAATAATATATAGCAGTCTAACATCCCTCTACTACTAATAACTAGAGAGTCACTGGGACAAACCCCCAGCTAACTTGAACTTTCTAAAAAGAAATATTGGATTGTATAAATTAATAAGCTGCAAAATTTGAATGAATAAGTCCCCAAACTATGAGAACTCACCAACTGTCGGATGTAGATTGAGTTGCTCGAATGGCTCACACTGCTAATACTGAGTACCTGAACCTACATTATGAAACAATGTAGCACATAGTCATATATGTGGATCAATACTTTGAGGATGTACTAAGTATATGGGGGTGAATGCATAAGTAAAACATTATCTCATTATCAAAATTTGTAAGAAAATGCATGCTAAATGTAAATGACCCATATAAGTTGGAATATCTGAAATACAAAAATCTGTAATCATGAATAATAATCATACTTTATAAATCTAGTGAGTCATAAAATTTATTTCTGAAATATGTAATATCTCTTCAAATCATACTGTCTAAGTATAGAAAGGACTCACTCTTAAATGTAAGATCTGAAGGCTGAAATCTGTAACTATTATCTTTTTGTAAAGCATAATCTAAATAAAATTGTGAGCCTTTACACTTAGTTTTCTAAAAGCTTTTATGTTAATATTTTACTTTAACTTGCAGGGAGGTTCTCTTAACCAACATAAGCCATGTAAGCTAACATGGAGTCCAACATCTTATTCCCCTAAGGGGAAAACCTCACGATGGGGAGAGGTGTCATACTCTTGCCAAGGA
>NW_025825128.1:0-1419 GCF_002878395.1 Capsicum annuum | reverse complement strand
GTTTATTCTCATTTGGGTTAGTTAAATAATTTTTGATCCTCCTCGTAGTTATCAAACTCGAGCCACATCTTTCTATGATGTATGGACTAAAATAGAGTGCATGCTTCAGTCACTAACAAATGCTCAAGTCAAGAAATCAAAATTTCAACATCAAAATCTTTTCATCATAAATATTTTGAGAGGAATGCACAATTATCGTCTCTTTAGCAGAAAATTTATATTTTGTACAAGATGATGACTTCATCTTATTTATTGTTATTAGCCTTAATTCTTCATTTAGTATTTTCAATGATGCATTTAACATGCGTTCCGATTCAATTACTCCTAAAGAACTATTTGAACTCTTTCTTCAGGAAGAAGAATATTTAGATGAAGATAACTTTGTTCTACCATCATTAATACTCAATTTGAATCTACTCTTTCTCTTGTAATCTTTACTCAAAATTTATCTTATCGTCAACCCGCTTCACTTCTTAACACTAGCCGATCATTTATTCTTAAACCACCATCACTATTTAATTTTAGAGTCCATCATTCTCATAATCATACTCAATCTATGGGACCTCAATAATATTCACATTTTCTCTCTTCCTCGATATTTTATAATCTTTAATCCTAAAATCGTGTACCATGTCAAATATGTGGTAAAAATAATCATGATGCTTGTAATTGCTACCATTGCTTCAACAAAAAAAAAAATTCACCAACAAGACAACCACCATTTTGGTCAACCCCAAACAAGCACATCTTTCTTCTCCTTCGGGTATTATTGATCCTATTTGATAGGTACTACATATTATGTGACCTCAGATATGGCTAAGCTCTCCTTACAGACTTAAACCAACAATGATAATTTAACGATTGATAATAGTATTAGAATTTTTATTTCGTACATTGGCTCATCAATTTTATCAGCACGCATACGACCCATTCATCTTAATAATATTCTCCATATTTTAAATTTTTTAAAAAACTTACTCAGTGTTTCTAAAATAACTCGTGATAACAATGCATTTATGAAATTTCATCCCTATGATTGCTATGTGAAAGATATACAAGGCAAGAAACTGCTTCGAGAAATACCTAATAATGATATGTAACATCTTCAACCTTCATCACCTTGTTCTCGATATTTTCCACCTTCAATATTTTTCGTTCAATGCATCTTATTCATTGGCACAGTTGTCACACCCCCTGTTTTTTACCGCGTCCTACCCCGCTAGGGAGTTGATTTTAGAGAAAATGGGTTTTTCCAATTAAAGTGACGTTTTGAAAAGGGATTACTTTACTTACAGAGTCGCCACTTGGAATTGAGTTTGGGTGTTCCAAGTCACCTTATTGAATCCCTATTCAAAAGGAAATGACTCTTCATTTTTTTTTTTGTTTCTGCGAACTAGAAATCCGGATAAGGAATTCTGT
>NW_025825127.1:0-1646 GCF_002878395.1 Capsicum annuum | reverse complement strand
AATAAATATTAACGAGGCTAATTTCTTTAACCCTCTGGATGATGCAGTACGTCTTTTTTCAACTAAAATAATTTGCCTCAAAGATAGATATTGAAACAGATGTTCCATCTGTTGCGACAGATGGGTAGTCTGTTACAACAGATTACCGATCAACTGCAACTAGTGTAATATATGGGTAATCTGTTGCAACAGACGATCCATATTTTACAACAGATTAACCATATGTTGCTCTGGTCTCTGAACCCTGCTCAATAGATTACCCATCTACTGTAAATTATGCAACAGAAGGGTATTCTGATACAATATATTATCAATCTATTTCAACATACAGATCAGCTGTTGCGATAGCTAGATCATCTATTGCATAAGTTGGCTGTGTTAACATAACCCGATCCCCATGTAACCCAACTAACTACAAATTATTATTATTTGATTTAAATTCCTCCTGTTTTTTTATAGGTTGTGCATCCTTGGATCATGCCTACCATTGATGAGCTGGGGATGACTTCTTTCTTTACTCTGGATCTTGTTGATACAAAAGAAGACCCAATGGTGGAGTTAATAAGGAAGAAATTGGATGGAGAAATATCCATAAAAAGAGCAGTTAGGCAAGGTCAGTCTAATGTTTAAGCTCTTCACGACCAGACTCAAACTGCAATAGATCCGGGTGCTTCTTCTGGGGGTGTTGCTGGTGGAGTTGTTTGTTATGGTGGCAGCCATCTTGCTGCTGCTTCTGCTGCCAATCATGATTATGAGCATGTTGGTGCTCAGCAAAAAATAAATATGTTTAAAAACACCCCTTGCATAGGTCCTCCCTCTCACCCCTACACTGGTCCCTCCCACCTTTATAGTGGTCCCTCTCACCCCTCCTTACCCTCATGTTCTCATTACAAATGCAAAGTGTGCAAGGAAAGAGAGGATAAACTCCTCGACAACCTAGAGGATATTACTGAAGTTGTCGAAGAGTTGAAATCCAGGAGGGGTGTCATACTATCCAAAAAGGTAAGAGAGCCATGCATTCCTACAGTGGAGGTTAGGAGGAAGAGAAGAAAAATTAGAAAAATTCTCTCTGTTCTGAAATCAACAAAAATTGCAACTCCCCCTGCTCCAATAGTTGTTGAAGTTCAGGGGCCGTCGAAGAAGGTGGACATATTTGCGGCGCTTGGCAAGGAGAAGAAGAAAGAACTGGAAGAATTGATCAAGATGAAGGTTCAAAAAGAATATACCATGCATTCATTTGCCACCAAAAACTTCTCGACTATGACAAATATGTGCGTGTGGTACGAGGACAAAGTAAGTTTACTTTTGCTAACCTACCCTTCCAATCTACTCCATGAAGAAGAATTTATACAGCAGATGTGTAATCTGTTGCAAAAACTTGGTATTTTGTTACAACATAATACACATTTGTTGCATAAGTTGCTTTGGCTGGGTAATCTGTGAACTGATTCAGAGAACCCTCTTCATCGGATTCTTTCGACTGTGTTTTTATTCTTTACAATTACTAACCTATTTAAAAATTATCTTCTTATACCACAGTATGTTGATGAAATTCTCTGCCTCATGAGTGGCAGACAATTAGCGTACCCGAATGCTTACGATGCTGTCGATAGGATAATGGACCTCAACTTCTACAATAATTTTAA
>NW_025825126.1:0-1094 GCF_002878395.1 Capsicum annuum | reverse complement strand
ATGATTTCATGATATCTAAATAACAAGTTCATGTTAGTCATACACTCCAATATGAATTTCCATGTAAATTATGTGTTGTTATTGTTGTGGTATAAAGCATGTATGATAATGGAGATATAAATTTTGTACATAAAATATATCCATGATTTCCCTACCATGTTTGTGATGTATCATGTCTCAGTTTCAGATCTTAGTTATTCAGTCATGACTCAGTTCCTAGGTATCTTGTACATCGCCTCAATTCCCCTCAGTAGCTCATCATAGTCAGTATTATTTGAGGGACATAGTTTCCTAAGGAGGAGATATATCATACCCCCAAACTTTCATGACATAAACATGCTACTCTATTTTCTTTTGATGAATCCAGTTTGGAGAAGGGGTTCTCATAAGCTAACCCTCAAACTCCAACTTCAGTCGTATGCCATGTTTTAAAAATTCAGCTCAAATCATGATATTCAGTATATCTACCACGTCCCATACTCAATTATGTTCTCATGTTTCCGATCATTCATATGTAGTAATTAATCTCAAACTTATCGGTATTTTCAATTCAAGGTAATAGTTTTCCTTAAACTTACTCATTCTCATGTTCATATTTCAGTGCCAAACTTCATATTCAGTTCCATGCTCAGTTTCCAGTTCAAACTTGATACCTTTACCATAGCATGTTCATGAGTAAGTTTAGTCATGAATTCACGCATCAGATATGTGTGATCAGCTCATCAGTACTTTCAGTCATGCATTCACGTATTATGTCAGTCATATAATCATGCATCAGATATGCATGGATTCATCCTTTTAGTTATGCATCAGATATGTATTCTCATTTTGAGAAAACTCACTTTATTAGAATCCTCAGTCTTATATTCATGAATCAGCTTCCCATGCATCAGATATGCCTGTTCAGTATGTTGTGCTCAGCTTTCAGTCATGTCAGTCATGAACCAATGTTTCGGTAGTGTATGTATTGTACATACTTTATCTTATCATCTCTCCCGCCTCAGTTAATTTCTATTCGAGGATGAATGTTCCCAAGGGGGAGATATTGTAATACCCCATATGTTTCTAAGCTAGGAGATGAACCATTTTTCCTA
>NW_025825125.1:0-1457 GCF_002878395.1 Capsicum annuum | reverse complement strand
GGAAAAGAGTTGCGAATATTGGTGATCTTGAGGTTGTGTGTCAAAATTGAGGTTGTGTGTCAAACTTGAGGCTGTGTGCCAAATTTAAGGCTGTGTGCCAAACTTGAGACTGTGTGCCAAACTTGAGGCTGTATGTCTAACTTGAGGTTGTGTGCCAATACCATGCATTATCATCATCATCATCATTTACATTGCACACGCTTATTGTGTTTATGTTGTGTTTAAATTGTCATATTGACTTGTTATCTACCTATTTGTTCTATATCTTGGTTGTTAACGTCTAATTGTTCTATCTTCCTTTAATTGTACTTGATGATCTTGATTATATATGTCCCTCTTTTGTTCTACCTATATGTGATATTGTGTATATTTATATCCCTATCTTGTGTGTTGTTTTATTATATATGGATATTATAGAACTGTTAGTGCAAGTGGTGTGGGCTATTGTTTTAGGACATTTTCTGATTGCAAGTGGCGTGCCCTTAGTGTATATTTTGTATGATTTATTTACTACTTTTCTTGGTCGGCCTATGATACCTACTGAGTACAAACGGACCGTACTCATGTCTACTGCGCCCTTTCGGTGTAGGTCCTAGCTCGAGTGCACCTCCGCTTGCTTGACTCAGGTGATTATTGAAGCTTCCAAGGTAACGGTTGGACATTTATGCGTCCGAAGTTCACCTCTATCTTTTTATAGTAGTTATGTCTTTATTTGTATTTGAAGACAAATATTATTCCCTTTCGCTTAATTTTCTGATGTATTTGACTCCAAGAGTGTATTAGTAGTTCTTACACTATTGATACCTGGTTTTAGGCATGATTGATATTTTGGGTAAGTTTTTTCTCCTTGTTATGATTACTTATATGGTTCGACTGCATTCTAGAAGCCTTACCTTGGGATATTTCTATCTTTTTCTCTTTTTGTATCAGTTTAGGTTATAGGCTTACTTGTTAAGGTACGCTGCGATAAGTAACATCATGACCTTCATTTTTGGGTCGTGACACATTATTAATTATTAGCTCAAAATTCTCAATTTTCCTATTCATACGTTGTTTAAGACGGTAAAATAATTAATAAATCAGTAAATTAATGCCAAAAATGATTTTCTTATAACATAGAGGCATTAATTACGTTCAAAAAATCAACCAAAATCTATCACCAATTAATCCTTGAATCAAAAACTTTCGGTTTCTTATCTTTGGAGTTTCAAACCTCACAACTTTGTAAATAAAAAATTGTGAAAATGCAATGGACATTCTTGAAAAATGAGCAAAATGAGAGTCAAAACAAGTACTCGATATATATATGAGAAGAACGCATTAAAAATCATCTCAATCGAACTCCCTAGCTCTCGAAATTGATATTTAGTGAATTAAAAAGAATATGAAATTTAACCCTCAGGGATCTTTGCTTTTGTGGGCCTACCTTTGCTCCAGCGGGTCCCTCTAGCCTGCAG
>NW_025825124.1:0-4781 GCF_002878395.1 Capsicum annuum | reverse complement strand
CAGAAGTTCACAAGAATATCATCTATGAACACAATAACAAACATATCTAAGTATTGTCTAACCACCCAATTCATGAGGTACATAGAAGCTGCTGGGGCATTACTTAGCCCGAAAAACATAACCCAAAACTCAAAATGACCATAACAGGTGCGGAAATCTATCTTTGGAATATCACACTCTCTTACCTTATGTTGATGATAACTGGATCTCAAATCTATTTTCGAGAAATAACTGGCACCTTGCAGTTGATCAAATAAGCCATTATATCTAGGAAGAGGATAGTAATTTTTGACCTTGACCTTGTTGAGTTGACGATAGTTAATGCACATACGTAATGAAGCATCTTTCTTTTGTACGAACAGAATGGGTGCACCCCAAGGAGACACACTGGGCCTTATGAAACCCTTATCATAAAGATATTTGAGTTTTTGTTTCAACTTCTTAAGTTCTGTGGGGGTCATATGATATGGAGAAATAGAAATAGGCTTTGTGTCAGGAAGAAGATCAATCCTGAATTCTATCTCTCTATCGGGAGGTACCCCTGGGAGATGTTCTTGGAAAACATCAAGAAACTCACTGACAACACTGATAGACTGAATAGTTAGAGGCTCGAACTTTGTGTCTTTAACTTAAACAAAATGATAGATGCAACCCTTGGATATCAATTTTTTGGCTTTAAGGTAAGATATGAAATCACTCTTAGGGGATACAGAATTTCCGAACCACTCAAAGACTGGCTCACTGGGAAATTGAAACTTGAGTACACGGGTACGATAGTCTATAGACACATAACAAGAGTAAAGCCAATCCATACAAAAAATAATATCAAAATCAAACATGTCTAACTTAATCAAGTCTGTAAACATGACTCTATGAAAGACATTGATAGGAAACTTTTTATACCTTTGTTTAGTAACAACCGATTCACTTACTGGGTAGAAACTAGGATAGGCTTAGGAATCTTTTCAGCACTGATCTCAAAATTCATAGCCACCAAGGGAGTCATATAAGAAAAGCTTGACCTAGGGTCTATCAACAAATACACATCAAAATAAAAGACACAGAACATACCACTGACAATATCTCAAGAGTCCTCCTGCTCCTGGCGAGGTGGTATAGTGTTGAAACAATTTTGATACAGACCACTTGTAGTACTAGATGAGACACCCTATGGAAAAACTAGGTGGACTACGGGAAATATGTAAATACTGAGTATGCATGAAAATCTGTAAATCCTGAGGATGTATGACCGAGTATATAACAAGAACTAAGTAAAATCTATAAACTGAAATAACTGATATCTGTATACTTTGATCAAGCAACACTAAGACTGAATAACTGAACTAAAGTTGTAATTGAGACTGTATCTGATACTATATCTAAGAATGTTGGAGGTATCATCTAACTGACATTCCCCAATTTAAGCTAATCGAGGTCCAACCTATAAACCAAGTTAGAAGAGTGTTAATACCATGCCACAGGTACTAACACTGGATGTGTGGATCCACTAAACTATATAATATCCAAATGACTAAGGGTGTCAAGTCTAAACTAATGGATGACCCCTGCGAGATAGTCAAGCCTAATCTAATAGACTTCTCATATCCTATGTTGGCTATGTAGATTTGGAGTATAGGGACTGCGTCTAATGACTCTGCCTATCTGACAAGGAATCCATAATACCTACACTCGATCGGTGCTAAATCCTACTCCCAACTAAAAGACACTGAAATACTAGACTGTTCCTAGTTTAATTGACTGATAACTGACTATTCTGCTAATGCTAATAGTATATTTTTAAGACTATTCTTTAATCTACTGAGAATAGACTAAATAAATAGCTATGGTTTTTGGGTATTCAATATCCCCATGACTCAAAATAACAATGGTAAAATAACCCTAAAGCTTGGAGGACAAACCATGAAGGCTTTTATTAAATCAATCACTCTTGTAGGAATTTTATCAAACACTTGTACTTCATAATTTAGTCGATTCATGGGAATAGTATAAAACTTTAAATAATATCATGATTTAAATATTTATAACACTCAATCATGATCTAAGTCGAAGAATGACAATAATAAAACATGGGGGATTTGATAACAACGATAATTGCTTTAAAGTATGATATAAAATCAATATTCATGGAGTTCATGGAGATCCATAGTTTTAAATCAAAATTTAATATCATAAATCTTAAAAATATGATAGAGTTGTAATTAAAATGGATACTTGGACTCCATGTTTGAAAAGAATCAATGGATAAACATCTAACATACCTGGGATAATGAATTTGGAAGGATTGATAGTGAGTTTTTGAGATTTGGCCTTGATTCTTGAGAGCTAGGGTTTCTTGTTCTTGAAGAGAGTTGATTTTAATTTAAGAGAATGATGAAAAAATGAGAAAATAATGCACTCTTAGGATTAAATCTCGTGTTTAGGTGGATTTGAGGTCATGGGAAAAGACCAAACAGCCCCTGGAATTTCAAATCGCAAAACTAGAAAAAATCCCAATTTTTCGCCTTGGCGCTACACGGCGCTATAGCACCGTGTCGCTAGAATCGAACAACTGGGTATTGAGGGATTGGCATGATATGAGTTAATGTGTGTTACTTAGGAGGAAATAAAACTTAGGTTATTTCTTTTCTCACTGTCAAGAGGCTACTTTTTAATTAAATAAGTTATTGGATGAATACATCTCCTAATGGTCAAAGTTGACTACAACTTTTCTAAGGCGGTTACTAACACGACCCGAACAAGGTCCTAGTTTTATCGAGTATCTCATGTCCAACCTGGACTAGAGACTACCCCAAATACCCCCTCATTAACCACCCTACACCGCATGTTTAATGAATTGCAAACATATAACAAGATGATACAATAATAATGTAAAGACAATAAAGTAAGTCAATAACAATAACCGAACAACTACAACAAAAAGTGAAAAGAATACCAAACACAATGCCAATACCAATACCAAGGCTAACACTAATACCGACATCACCCATGCCTATAGTAGTCTGATAAATCCTCTACATCAGGACATGCACCCGACTATAAAAAAAAATAAAACCAAAGATATAACAATAAATTAAAGAAGTCCATAGAATGAAATAGGTTCTTTTGAAGTATTGAAGCTCACCACTTCAATTTGACTCAAAGTTATCCCCAAATATAAGCCACTAAGCAAAAGAAATAGTAGTATGGCCAGTTTCTACATCGCATAGGGACACATTTCCTGAAGAGGGTTAGCAAAGTGAATGCTAGCATGTAACTCAGGGATAAAGGTAAAACAATGCCATCATTCAAAACCTTATCAAATAACCATCTACAGTCACACACACACACACACACACATATATATATATCTTGCTGTGATAGTGAATAAGTTTAAGCATGCATTTTGAAACCTTGACCTAAGTTGTGTAACTTTGCCATTCTAAACCTCCACCCGCGGGCTATATGAGTTCAGCTCCCCCTATTGAAAAGGACCCAGTATGTGTTAGCATACAAAGCGAAGGTATCAAGAAAGAACAAGGATTTCCCCTACTCCACGTCAATCCATGATACAAATATATATCAATAGTGTGAACAATGAAGAAAGGTCATCATGAAAAAACCTCATATCAGCAAACATGAGTTTCCAGTATTGGTCCTCCCTAGGACACCCACCTTCTATGACTTTGCACATGACCTCCTTTAAGAAAATATTAAACTTATTTACACCCAATCATTTTTAACTAGTCTTTTAATTAGGCATTAACCGTTGTTATAGTCATATCTAAATTATAGCTTGCAAGTCTATTCCCTTCTACCATATAGAACTATTAAGCAAATATTAGACTCCACTATTTGTAAATAAACAAAGACCATGCCCACCAAGGCCTTCCAAAAACCATTTAAAATAAAACCAAACCAATTCAAGTTCCATTACCATTGATGCTATGCAAAGATTCCTAGAATAGTCAAACTGTGTGAGAAAATCATATTCATAGGCAATTTCTCAAATAGGCTGAGGGCATTCCATTAAAAAAGCCTAAATCATCAAATTTTGGGTTCAACCATGACCCCTTAATTAAATCATCATTCCCATGCACCCACATGTGTAAAACCATAAATAAAAACATGTATAATAACAATTTAAACCATAGAAAGCAATATTAAATAATATGCATTTAAACCCCTCTACCTTTTTTCAAAACCACCATTAATGATCATAACAAATTCTTAAATATATGATTTTAGTAAACTAATACTGAGGGAATAGTCACCTACCTGAATTACAAAGATTCATAGAGAGAAATTGATTCTGAAGGCCTTAGATGACTATTTTGGAAAAACCCTAGTGAATTTTGCTTGATAGGATTTTGAGAGACTAAAGAGGATGTTTAATCCTACAAATGTAATATCCTGACTATTTCGTAAGCCTAAATTTATTTTTTGAGAGAATGACAAAGAATTCCATAGTGAATAATGTATAACATGATGTATCTCTCTAATTTCTACTTTCTATCATGTCGATATTTCAATAAGCTTTCTGTCGATACCAATTTCATCAAAATTCGAGATCGGATCAAAAAGTTATGACTGTCTGAAGTCCAGTCAAAAAACATCGTTATTTAGACCCTCAGCGCGTTGCGAAGACGAGTAAATTCCTAATTTTCACTTACTAGTGAGCCTCCACGACGCTAAGGCTCAATATCAGGATTGTCAAATTCTAGTGCACCAATGCAGTTTGATAACGCTCAATCTACAGCTCTCGTGGGAGTGTAAAGCGGTCG
>NW_025825123.1:0-1558 GCF_002878395.1 Capsicum annuum | reverse complement strand
TTTTTAGGACTTATACATATATTTTAACTAGTATAAAATTGTGTATAATAATTATTTGTTTGAATTTGTGATATGATAATTACTTGTTTGAGTTTGTGATTTAGTTTACTCAAGCATAAATTGTATTTGTAATTATTTGTGTTAAATTCTTGATATGATAATTGTTTGTTTCAATTTGTGATATGGTAATTGCTTGTTTGAGTTCGTGATTATGGTAATTGCTTGTTCAAGTTCATGATTATATAAGTTGAAAGATAATTTTAATGTTGTTATGATGTGTATGAAGTTTTGTTGAAGTACAATGTAGAGGCGCCTCAGCAAGATTCGAGAAAGAACAACGCTCAAGGTGGTATGATGTAGATGTTTACTCTAATGTGAATTGTATTTGTAATTATTTATTTAAATTTGCGATATAATAATTGCTTGTTTGATTTCGTGATTTATAAGTTGAATGATGATTTTACGGTTGTTGTGACGTGTTTATGAAGTTTTAGTGAAGTACAGAGTAGAGACACTTCAACAAGATTCGAGAAACAATGACGCTCGACGAATATGATGCAATAGATAGTTTACTTCAATGTGAAATGCATTTGTAAATTTGTGTTGAACTCATGATATGATAATTGCTTGTTTGAATTTGTGATACGGTAATTGTTTGTTTGCGTTTGTGATTTATAAGCTAAATGCCGATTGTATTATTGCTTTGATGTATGTGAAGTTTATAATTTTTTGTTCGAGTTAGTGATTCATAAGCTGAATGATGATTTTATTATTGTTTTGATGTATGTGAAGTTGATAATTGCTTGTTTGAGTTTGTGATTTATAAGAAAAATAATGATTTTATTATTGCTTTGATGTATATGAAGTTGATAATTATAAATTATGTGTTTGAGTTCATGTTTTATAATGTTGATTTTATTACTGCCTTGATGTATATGAAGTTCTATTGTAGTACGACAGAGAGACACGTGAGCAAGATTCGAGAGAGAATAACGCTTGAGGAATATGATGTAAATAGTTTAATCTAATGTAAGTTGAATTAGCATTTAGTAATTGTTTGTTTAGTTTGATAATTACTTCTTTGAATTTGCCACTTAGCAATTAATTGCTTAAATATGAGAATTAAAAATTGTTTGTTCGAACTGGTGAAGTAATTGTTTGTTCGAACTCGTAATTTATCAATCATGATTTTCGTCTCCATAAAGCCTAGATTTGTGTTGTAGTACTTTTTGGTTTGAATTTGTGAGCAAGTGGTTGTTTGTTTGAACTCGTAATGCATAAGTTAGGTGATAATTTTATTATTGTTTAAAGGCCTGTTTAGTTTTACTGAAAGAATAGAGCAGAGAGACTGACTTCAGCACGATTAGAGAAAAGTAGATACTGTAAATGATGTGATGTAAATAATCTATTTTTGTTGCTAACAACACTGGTAATTATTTGTTTGAATTTGTTGCTCAGTAATTACTTGTTCAAATTCATGACTTTGTGATTGCTTGCTCGAATTCAGGACCTAATAAATATCGCTTGAACTAGAAATTTATTGATTATACAAAAATAA
>NW_025825122.1:0-1093 GCF_002878395.1 Capsicum annuum | reverse complement strand
CATGTGTGCCAGTTTCCTTCTATCGAGTCCTAGGGGTATTTGTACCCGAAAAATATAGTTGTATGCCTTAAGCCATTCCATGTTCCACGATAAATCTCAGTCCAGCTATACTCTATAGAATTTAATCAGTCATGTGACTCAGGAAACATCAGAAATCTCATGATCTCAGTTAACTCTCAGATAATAGTAATACTTCATCAGTGAACAGATGTCCGTTATTCAATCCATGTACAACCAGTTGAATCATGTTCAGTCCCTTCAGATGGGAGTCGAAGATAGCACCGAGTGAACCCAAGGATGGGAACTCACCTACCAGTTCAGAGTGTGATTCTTAGCAGTCATTTTTGTGTTCCAAAACTACATAGCCAGCGTAGGTTGTAACATATTAACCTGTCAGATTAGGGTTGATGA
The DNA here is from genome assembly GCF_002878395.1 of Capsicum annuum. NCBI lineage: Eukaryota > Viridiplantae > Streptophyta > Magnoliopsida > Solanales > Solanaceae > Capsicum > Capsicum annuum. The sequence goes on along the minus strand of NW_025825122.1, from coordinate 682 downwards.
GGTGGATAAACCTTTCAGTTTAGGGTCCCGCCATTCTCACTTTAAGTACCTAACAGATAAGGGTCACTCACAACTGTCCTTACCAGTGGCGCGGTATTGACACCTCTCCAGTCAGGGTAAAGATTGGACCCCAGCTTAGCCGTAATAGTATACATGGGATATATTGGTTAAACAACTACCTCCCACAGTTGTAGTATCAGTCTCAGTAAAAAAACTCAGATAGTTCTTCAGATATCAGTATACCAGGACTGTTAGATATAGTCAAATTCAGTTATAGCACGAGACTCAGAGAGTTCTACCAGATTCAGGACTGTCAGACACAGTCTCTCATGTTATCAGAACTATAATTCTAGTCATGTATTAGCGTACAGATTAAGCTACCACGTACTCACGATCTCAGTCACTATATATATATGTTTGTACTCTTATATTTATATCAGTCAGTCAGTTAGCATTATTCATGCATGTAAACCCTTTGCATTAGCCTACCTCACTCGTATACTCAGTACTCCAGTTGTACTGATGCATTTTTGCTATGGTGCTTTCTTTTCATATTACACCATAGGTCCAGAGCCACGAGTTCCAGACCAGTAGTAGCTTTCCAGTCGTAGTGTTGCAGTGAGTCGTCATCCATTCGAGGATAATATGATTTGATTTATTTATTTATTACTTTAGTTCAGTT
>NW_025825121.1:0-1548 GCF_002878395.1 Capsicum annuum | reverse complement strand
TTGATAACCGGGTAAGAAGTTATACTATTTCAAGTCCACATCATAAATCATTGCCATATTGGTTAGTGGCGCACCGCGCCACAACATAAAATGAAAATTGTCCTTTTTTCAGTATCCCAGTGTGATTTCTCCGCGTCGCGCCAAACTTCCAGGTCACAGACGAAGTGGCAATGTGATGGCTCCGTGTCGCGCCATTTTCCTATTTCCCAATTGTAAAATTCTAGTGAAACGGTATGACAGCACCGTGTCGTGCCAGGGGTCCAAGTCGGAAAGTTCTAAACAATTTAAAAGACGCGTCCAGGGATAAAAGGGACAATTTGCCACCCTTATTTAAGCCATTAAATATGAGATTCAGCTATTTGGAACCCAAAATATACTATTTTCTCCCAATTTTCTCTCAAGAACAAGCTAGGGTTTCAATTGGGGATTCAATTTCAAGAAAGTCTCTCTGTCAATCTTCGCTAAATCAAGAACTAAGGTATGTCATGTGTTGATTCATAGGTCTCTTTCACCCATGAAGCTCAAGAATCTGTTTTCAAAATCAAAGATTTGTATATTTATGAATGTTCATGATTTGATTAAATTGAAAAGTGATGTTTATGTTGTTGTTTGGTTTAATTCTATGTTATAGACTATTAATTATAGGAATTGATTCTAGTATGTGAGGAATGACATGGTATTCATGATAAACCCTTCAATTTACAAGTTGATTGATGTATCCTTGATTATAGGATGTGTTGATAATTGTATAACCATAGCATGCTCCCCCCATGTTTGATTAAATACATATATAAAGGAAAAGTGCCATACTAGTATGATAATATGAAATCTCCATTTATTTACAAGTTATCTATGTCAAGTGTTTGATGAAATGTCTTAACCAATGGATTATGTATTATTGATGTTGGTCCTGTACTCAAGAAAATCATGCATTGTCTGTTTCCTTCTATCGAGTCCTGGGGGTACTTGTACCTAAAAAATATAGCTGTGTGCCTAGAGTCCATGTCATGTTTTCATGATATCCTCAGTCAAGACATAATCTATAGAACTCAATTAGTCATGTGACTCAGGAAAACTCAGTAATACAGTAATCTCAGTACTATTCCATCAGTTAATGAAACTCAGTTAATTTAGTCCAGTTAAGTTCAGCAAACCATGATCAGTGTCTATTTATATGGGAGTAGGAATTAGCACCAAGTGAACCCAAGGATGGGAACACAAACTACCGAATAAGGGTGTGATTCTTAGAAGTCATCCTTGCTTTCCAGAACTATGTAGCCAGTATAGGTTGAGACATCAACACTGTCAGATGAGGGTTGATGAGGTGGATAAGCAATGTCAGATAAGGCCCCCACCATTCTCTTTTAGGGACGTTGTCAGATAAGGGTCACTAACAATTTGTCCTTACCAGTGGCACAATATTGATAGCCTTTCAATTGGGGTTAGAGATTGGACCCCAACTCAGCCATAATGGTGTATTAGGGATATGTCAGTTAGATAACTACTTCCCACAGTTTCAGTTACAGATTTAGGACTGTCAGATACCAT
>NW_025825120.1:0-3504 GCF_002878395.1 Capsicum annuum | reverse complement strand
TAATCTGAATGATATAACATCTGTGTGGGGTAACAGAATACCCAAAAAAAAACTAAAAATACTGAAGTTTGAAATATGATAGTCTAGAAAGCCTCTAACTGACTGAACTGTCTGAGTAAGGAGTTGATGGGATATCTCCCCAACTAACTCTAACTAATAAACTAATTAATGAGATAATAGGGAAATAATCATGTCCTCAAAAGATGAGGACTCACTTCTAACTCTGTCTACGGCTATCTGGAATCTACTGTTGCTTTGGAACTCATGTCTCTGAACTTATGGTATAAGACACCATAGCACAAATATGTCAATACCTTAAATATACTGGTATGCATGTGAGGTAGGATGAATGCATGGGGTTCATGTGTATGAACAACAATAATAACTGACTTACTATCATGAGTGTGAGAATACATACATGGGACATAATAATAGACATTAATACTGTGATAACATGATTACTGAATCTGAATATAACTAATAACATGAGTGACTGTATTTGACAGTCCTAAATCTGATGGAACTATCTGAGTTTCGTACTGTACCTGAGTTGAATGTATCTGACAGTCATGAAATTTGAAGAACTATCTGAGTTCTATTACGTAGACTGATTGACTGTATCTGACTGTAATGATTCTGTAACATAAAACTGCGGGAAGTAGTTATCTAACTGACATGCCCCTGATACGCCATTATGGCTGAGTTGGGGTCCAATCTTTAACCCCAATTGGAAGGGTGTCAATACCGTACCACCGATAAGGACAAGCTGTGGGTGACCCTCGTCTGATAGTATCCCCAAAAGAGAATGGTGGAGCCCTTATCTAACAGTGCTTATCCACCTCATCAACCCTCATCAAACAGTGTTGATGTCTCAATCTATGCTGGCTTCATGGTTCTGGAACGCAAGGATGACTTTTAAGAATCACACCCTCATCTGATAGTGGGTGTTCCTATCCTTGGATTCACTCGGTGCTAATTCCTGCTCCCATCTGAATATACTCTAAACACGATTTACTGAACTGAACATGGGCTGAGTTACTGAATTCCATTGACTGACGAAATACTACTGATATCTGACAACTGACTGAGTTCATGAGATCATGAGATCATGGAGATTTTCTGAGTCATAAGATTGTTTGAAGTCTAAGGATTCATAGCTTGGCTGAGAGTATCGTGAAAACATGACATGGCTCTAGGCACACATCTAATGTTTTGAGTACGAGTACCCCCAGGACTCGATGGAAGGAAACTGACCAAGCATAAATTACTTGAACATATAACTTACATCATAATCCATAATACATTTATAGAAGCATTTCATCAAAACATGAGATAGGCACAACTTGTACATACAAGGAGATTTCATAGTATCATGCTAGTTAGGCACTTTTCCTTCATCTAGGCATTTAATCAAACACATGATAGGCATAATATATGTAGACACCATTATCCAATAATTAATCATCATGATTCATCTCTAATTTCATCATCTAGGGTTTATTCATAGGTTCACATGAATATACATCTATACAAATCAATTCACATAAAATTGATCACCCAACATGGATTTGAATTCAATTGTTCATTCTCAACATACACAAAACAAACCCAAAATGAAATTCATGAAGAAATCTAAAATCTTGACTTTAGAAAAGAGATTCTTGGGCTTCATGGACGAAAGGAGTCATGAACGAACACTATACATACCTTAGTTTGTGATTTCGTGAAGATTGATGGTGAAACTTTCTTGGAATTGGATCTTCTATGAAAATCTTAGCTTGTTCTTGAGAGGTTTTTGAGAGAAGAGAGTGTATTTTGGGTGAAAAGTGGCTGAATCACGTGTTAAAGGGCTTAAATAGGGGTGAGAAATTGATCCTTTTAACCCTGGACGCCTTTTGTAATTTCAGTAAAAATTTCCTGAATTGAACCGCTGGAGAGACACGGTGCTATCACTCCATGTCACTAGAATTTGACAATTGGGAAACTGAGGGATGGCACGATGCAGAGCCATCATGTTGCCCCTTCTTTTGCGACCTGGAACTTTGACGCGCGTGGAGCAAATCGCGTTAAGATACTAGAAAAGGATAATTCTGAATTTGGGCCCTGGCGCGATGTACCATAATCACGAACCCCTACTGGAATTTTCCAAATGTCATTTCCTCTTGTGGCGCGGTGAGGCACTGACTAATATGGCGCTATTTTATGACGGGAACTTGAAATAGTCGTAACTTCTGACCCGATTAGTGGATTTGGGCGAATCTTATATCGATGGAAAGTTTATTGAATTTTCCACATGAAAAAAGTGAAAATCTTGAAAATTCCTCATGGAATAACCATCATTCAATTTAGAAGCTAATACTAGACATTCTTGGGATGAACACTATGCATACCTTAGTTCATGATTGGGCTGCTCTTGTTCATGTGGATAATAAGAAATTGAATTCTACACTATGTTGGGTGATAAATTCAATGAAAATGATGATGAAGACGTACCATTAGATGATGAATAAGAGCCAATAGATGATGAAGATGACAAGCATTTTGTTGGTGAATGTTTCTTGATTGATGTTGAAAATGATCTTTTATGACTATTAAAATTGTCTTCATTGGTAGTACTCTAAATGTCTCTAATAGCACTTGCTAATGATGGTGAATAATGTGTACATTTTTCAATATAGCCAAAAGGGGTTTACGCTGGTGGTAAGTGACAGCAGCGTGTTGATGGGTTTTTGTCACACCAGTAGCGGCGGTGCGACGGTGGAGATGGAGATGGAGAAGAGAGCCCAAGCCCCCACCATTTTAATTTTAATTTTTTTTAATTTCAATTTAAATTTTTTATTTTTTTAATATTTAATTTCTTATGTGGCATTTTAAAAATGATGTAGAATTTAATGTAGCATTTAAAATGATGTGGAAGTTGATGTGGAATTTAATACAATATTTAAAAATGACGTGGTTCCTGACGTGGAGGCGAGTGTGTTAGACACACCGAAATATGGTTTAAAATGTTAAGTTTTACTGAGTTGAAGGGTTCAGATCACAAAAGTCTAAATAGGAGTATCCACTTTACAAACCTAACCAAGTACAAGGGTCCATCGAACTATTTTTTCTTAATTTATTAATCTCTCTTTTGATTTTTCAGAAATAAAAACTAAAACTGTATATAAAAAAAAGAGAAACAAAATTCTCCTACGTAGGAGTGTCAATATAGTTATATAACTTCAATTTCTCTCTTCAGTGAACAGTGAGTCCGAAAAACCAAAGCTATCCCTTTTGATGAACTAACACCGCCGGAACCACCAAAACCCAATGGCCATTGAACCTCCTAGTATCAATAGTCCAGACAATCCAAAAGATAACTTCAAGAACAAGCTGATCAGTAAGAATAACAATTTAAACAAGATCTATAATCATATTAGCAACAGAAGCCCAACGTACAATACAGCCGAAGGCGAATCGATCCAGCTATCTGAAGAAGAAAAACTTCGCATCTATCATCCCTGG
>NW_025825119.1:0-2607 GCF_002878395.1 Capsicum annuum | reverse complement strand
TGAATAATAACATGGTAAATAAGTGTAGATCTGCAATGCTAAATAGTAAGATGACTTTAGTGAGGCTCATGATCCATGCTAAGTAAATAGAGGAGCAAAAGGTTAGGGCTAGGGATAGGCAGAATAAGAGAGCAATATCAGGCAGTTTCAGTTTTTCTCACCACAAATTAGAGAGAGGAAATTATTCCTATTTTCATCCCAAGTCATCAGTTCTAGTTCATTCTTTAGCTAGTGCTCCAGCTCCTATATTCATAGATAGAGCACCCCACTCTAAATCTCAGGGCAGTGTCAACAATGCCCGAACTTATCCCCTATGTCAAACTTGTGGTAAGAACCACCAGGGTGTTTGCAGAGCCAGTAGTGATATTTGTTTTGGATATGGCAAGCCAGGCCACAGAGTCAGAGATTATCCTCAATCTAGTTATCAGGGTCAGCAAAATCGTTCTACAGCTCAGTCCGGCCACCCGAACTAGCAGGGTGCCACTTCCAGTGCTACTAGTGGGCAACGCGCAAATAGACTGTACACTCTTCAGACTCGATAGGATTAGGAAAATTTACTTGATGTTGTTACTAGTATATTATTGATTTTCCTTGTTCATGTTTACACTTTGCTAGATCCAGGTGCATCCTTGTCTTTTGTCACTCCAAACATAGAAGTCAATTTCAAAATCAGTCCCAAAATTTTAGCAGAGCCCTTTTTAGTCTCTACCCCAGTGGGTAAAACCATCATAGCTCGATGGGTATACAGGAACTGCCCGGTTATGATATTTTAGAAATCCACGTTATCGTATTTAGTCGAATTAAAGATGACTGATTTTGATGTCATTCTCGGCATGGATTGGCTTTATTACTGCTATGCCACAGTCGACTATAGCACTCGGATAGTTTAATTTTAATTACCGAATGATCCCTTCCTAGAGTGGATTGGTAGTACTTCATATTTCAGGGGTCATCTTATTTCCTACCTTCCTGCGTGGAGAATAATTTCAAAGGGGTGTGTGTATCCTCTAGTGTATGTAAAAGTTTCCAGCTCTGAATCTCTCAGTCTTGAATCAGTTCCAGTAGTTAATGAATATTTAGATATCTTTCTCAAATATCTTTTTGTATCCCCCCGAAAGGGAAATAGACTTTGGCATAGACCTTCTCCCCGAAAATCAGCCCATTTCTATTCTGCAATACAGAATAGCACCAACAGAACTCAAGGAACTGAAAGATTAGTTAAAGGATATCTTAGATAAGGGATTCATCAGGCCTAGCATATCCCCATGGGGTGCACCAGTCTTATTTGTGCGCAAGAAAGATGGTTCTCTTAGGATGTGTATTGATTATCGTCAGCTCAACAAAGTCACCATCAGGAATAGGTATCCGCTTTCTATAATGAATGACTTGTTTGACCATCTTTAGAGTGTCAGTTATTTCTCCAAGATAAACCTCAGATCAGGCTATCATCAGTTCAAAGTTAGAGAATGTGACATCCCAAAGACAGCTTTCCATACTCGGTTTGGTCACTTCGAATTTTTCGTCATGTCCTTTGGTCTTATCAATTTCCCTGCAGCTTTCATGGAATTGATGAACCAGGTGTTCAAGCAGTACTTGGACATGTTCGTCGAGGTCTTCATAGCTGATATTCTTGTCTATTCTCGGATAGAGCATGATGATTCAGACCATCTCATAATTATTCTTTATACTTTCAGATCATCAGTTGTTCGCCAAGTTCAGTAAGTACAAATTTTTACTACGATTAGTAGTATTCCTTGGCCATATTTCTTCCGATGATGGCATTATAGTAGATCGTCAGAAGACCGAAGTGGTAAGAAATTGGCCTTGCCCTGTCTCTCCATTAGATATTAGGAGTTTCTTGGGTTTGGATGGCTATTACAGATGCTTTGTCTAGGGATTTTATTCTATTGCATCTCCTATGTCCAGATTCACTCAAAAGAAGGTTAAGTTTCAGTGGTCAAATTCTTGTGAGAAGAGTTTTCAAGAGTTGAAGATTCGACTCACCTTAGCCCCAGTTCTAACTCTTCCAGATGGTTCAAACGGTTTTGTAGTCTATTGTGATGCGTCCAAAGTAGGTTTAGGTTGTGTCCTCATACAGCATGGTAAGGTCATAGCCTACGTCTCCAGATAGCTAAAGCCCCATGAGAAGAATTATCCTACTCATTATCTTGAGTTAGCAGCGGTAGTATTTGCTTTAAAAATTTGGAGACATTATCTATATGAAGTTCATGTAGATGTATTCACAGATCATAAGAGCCTCCAGTATGTCTTTTCTCAGAAAGATCATAATATTCATCATAGAAGGTGGTTAGAGCTTTTAAAAGATTATGAAATTAGTGTCCTTTATTCCCTGGGCAAGGCCAACGTCGTGGACGATGCTCTCAGTAGACTCTCCATGGGTAGTGTTTCTCATGTAGAGCATGGTTAGATGAAGATAGCCCATGAAATTCATCAGCATGCTAGACTAGGCATTCTCTTAGTCGACTCTTCAAAGAGTGGTGTATGTGTTCAGAGTTGTTCAGAGTCATCTCTAGTTTCTGAGGTGAAACAAAAGTAAGACAGGGATCCCAGCCTTGTCAAGATAAAAGATTCAGTTCAGAATCAGAA
>NW_025825118.1:0-1988 GCF_002878395.1 Capsicum annuum | reverse complement strand
ATATCAAACAATTTTTATCATTCAAATAGTTTTTCTATCAAATTATAGCCTCCATTTCTTTCACCTTCCCATAATATCATAAGGGGGAAAATTAGAACTCTTTTTCAAAATGAGTTTTCAAAATTTTTAAACTCTCAAACAACAGTAGGCCTACCTCTACCTTAAAAGAGGCTCCCACAATAGGAAACGTCAAATAATATGCTTGCTATGTATTAATCTAATTCATTATTTGAATACTCCTGAATTTCAAGCCTATAGCTATTCAATACCCAAGTCCCAAAGTGTTTCAACCCTCAAAATTCCTCCTCTTCAGACTCAAATTCCCTTAAATGTCCATACCCTCCCAAGTCCCATCCCAAATAACCAAAATATCCCAACTCTGCCATGTATGCCTACCTACCATGTTCAAGATCCTAAGAACTCTAGTTATCCCTCTTCGCAAAAGCCCCTGAATTTGGACTTATATCACCATCATGCATCTGGTAGTCATAACCTTAATCCCATCTATGTTGAATTCATTCTACCCACTTGTCCTTAACCTGTATTTGAGACTCCAGAGAATGACTATATAATGCAGGCCATGGTTGAGAGGTTGGGACAATTAGAGGGAAGAAAAGGAATAAAAGGCCTCAACTATAAGGCTTTGTGCATTCATCCTGACATGAAACTACCGGAAGGGTATAAGCCTCCTAAGTTTGAGTTGTACAATGGGACCGGAGATCCTAAGGCACACCTCCGCATTTATTATGATAAATTGTATAGAGTAGGAAGAATGAGAATATTAGAATAAAGTTATTTTTGAGAAGCCTCACGGGTGAGGCTCTCACTTGGTATATTGAACAAGATGTGAAGAAGTGGACGGGATGGATTGACATGGCCTCCAACTTCGTTGAAAAATTTGGATACAACATAGGCAACGTTCCCAGTTGGTCTTAAATACAAGCATCGAGGAATAAACCAATGAGTCCTTTCGAGAGTATGCTATGAGGTGGAGGGCTGAAGCTGTAAGGGCTTGGCCTCTAATTGAAGAACAACAATGAAAGAGTACTTTGCTAAGGCACAGGATCCCCAATATATTGACAAACTATTGACAGTTATGGACATGAGTTTTTATGAGATCATCAGGATCAGAGAAATGTTTGAAGATTGCCTAAAAACTGGTAGCATCATCAGCTTGAACACTCAATCTGGAGGAGCTATGGAGAAAAAAAGAAGAAAGAGGTAGGGGCAGTGGTGGCGGCCCAACCTTTGGATAGTACTCTGAGCTGTCAAACCTTTGCTCCATCCCCTCCACCTTGTCCAAAAGATCCAACACCTTACCCAATACTCCCTTACCCATTACAAATGCCCTCCCAAGCTTTATTATACCAAACGCCTACCTATTACCAAATGTACCCAATATTATCAAACCCTTCTTATCTTATATACAATGCCCAACTAATCCAAGTCCAAAGACCCCGACCTGTTAATACCTCCGCTGCAAAGCCTATTGCTCCCAAACCAAAAGGAAACTTAAAAAAAATGAATATATGCCCTCAGCCAAACCCTTAGATCAACTATATGAACGACTAAAAGATGTAGGCTACATCATACCCATTCCTGCTATGCAAGTCGACACTAAATATCAACGATATCAACATAATCAAATTATGCCTACCATTCTGGGATGAGAGGACATCCCACTGAGGCATGCTTTACTATTTAGAATAAGATTCAACAGCTGATTGACACAAAGGTCATTCATTTGAAGGATCGAGAACCAAATGTTACCAACAATCCTCTTCTAGATCATCACGTGAATATGCTCGATGTTGATGAATATGTGGACTGGGAACAATGACAATGTTGACCAAGGAAAGGTATTTCCATCATCAATGAGTCAAAAAGAGCCCCTAGGGAAAGTAATGGATCGAATAATACTCCATCCAGACCTTACAGGGCACTTGGGTCGACTTGAGAAATTTTTATGTTTTCATGATTTTTAAAAT
>NW_025825117.1:0-2124 GCF_002878395.1 Capsicum annuum | reverse complement strand
ACTGAGAAGGGATACAAGACAATAGAACCTGAACTGAACATGAAGAACTAAAACTTAATCTCTTGACTGACATGCTAAACATACTGAACTCTTGCATATCTGATGTACGGACAACTGACACATGAATGCATAAATGAGTATGAAATGGTTAATAGGTACCAAGTTTATACTGGAAATATGAACCTGAAACTGAATAAGCTTAAGGAGAACTGTTACCTTGAGGTTTATCTGAATTGGCGGGAAAGAGGTGAGAATACTTGGTACGCATATCTACTTCTGCTTCCCAAGTAGATCCCTCATGAGACTGATTTCGCCAAAGATCCTTGACTAGAGGGACTTCTTTGTTCCTCAATCTACGAGTCTGATAATCTAAGATTTTGACTGGAATCTCTTCATAGGAGAAGCTGTTCTGAATGTCGATGCTCTGAATAGGGACAACAACAGCTGGGTCACCTTTTTATTTCTTTAGCAAAGAGACATGGAAGACTGTATGGACTGAGGCTAGATCTGAAGACAACTCAAGCTCATAAGCTACCTTGCCAAAGCGACAAAGAATTCTGAAGGGACCGACATATCAGGGACTGAGTTTCCCTTTCTTGCCGAACCTCTTCAATCCCTTCATGGGAGAGATCTTAAGATAGACATAGTCATTGACCTCGAACTCAAGATCCTTTCCACAAATATCTGCATAGGACTTCTGTTGGATCTGAGCAGCCCAGAGTCTCTCTCTGATCAACTGAACTTTCTCTAAGGCATCGAATACTAAGTCAGGACCAATGATTGAGGCCTCACTAAGTTTGAACCAACCAATCAGAGATCTATATCTCCTACCATAGAGAGCTTCGAATGGAGCCATCTGAATACTAGAATAATAGTTATTGTTGTCTGTAAACTCAATCAAAGGCAAGTGGTCATCCCATCTTTCCTTGAAGCCAATTGCACATGCCCTTAGCATATATTCAAGAGTCTAAATGGTCCTCTCTGCTTAACCATCTTTCTGAGGATGTAATGTTGTGCTGAGATGGACTTGGGTACCGAGACCCTTTTGGAATGCTTTCCAAAAGTGAGAAGTGAACTGGGTACCTCTGTCTGAGATGATAGATAGTGGAACACCGTGTAACCTGAATAACTCCCTAATATAGAGTTTGGCATAATCCTTGGCGGAATAAGAAGTACGAACAGGAAGGAAATGAGTTGACATGGTCATTCTATCTATAATGACCCAGACTGAATCATGCTGATGACGAGTTCTAGGAAAACCCATCACGATGTCCATGTTAACTTCTTCCCACTTCCAAGTAGGAATGGTGAACTCTTGCATGGAACCACTAGGTTTCTGATGATCTATCTTAATCTGTTGACATGTAAGCACTTAGCCATAAACTCTGCAACATCTCTCTTTATCCCACTCCACCAATAGATCTCCTGTATGTCACGGTACATCTTAGTGGCCCCGGGATGAATAGAATATCGTGGACCATGCATTTCTGCAAGTATTTGCTGCCTCAATTCATCTACACCTAGAACACATAGACGACCCTGACAACGAAGAACACCATCTCCCCCTTAGGAGAAAACCTTGACTTTTTGATTCTGAACTGACTCTTTAAGTTTGACAAAGCTAGGATCCCTGTATTATTTCTCTTTTACCTCAAAAACTAGAGATGACTCAGAACTACTATGAACACATACACCACCCTCTGAAGAATCGACTAAGCAAATGCCTAGCTTGGAAAGCTGATGGATCTCCTGAGCCATCTTTTTCTTACTATCCTCAACGTGAGAAATACTACCCATGGAGAGTCGACTGAGAGCGTCGGCCACAATATTGGCCTTGCTCGATTGATAAAGAACACTCATGTCGTAATCCTTCAAGATCTCTAACCACCTTCTCTGGCGAAGATTGAGATATTTCTAGGAAAAGACATACTGGAGGCTTTTATGCTCTGTGAAGACATCTATATGAACTCCATAGAGATAATGCCTCGAAATATTCAAGGCAAAAACTACCGCTGCTAACTCAAGATCATGAGTAGGATAATTCTTCTCGTGTGGCTTTAACAGTCTAGAGGTGTAGGCTATGACCTTACTATGCTGCATGAGGAAACAACCTAAACCCACTCT
>NW_025825116.1:0-1893 GCF_002878395.1 Capsicum annuum | reverse complement strand
AATGCCTTTAAACTTTAAATAATGTCAAATCTGTCCTTTGGTGGACTATTTTGATAAGCTAAAGTAGATCGACCATAAATCTTTGCTCCAATATCGGATTTGGGTGAAATTGGTATCGTTGGAAGGAAAATTCAAAGTTATTTCATTTTATATAAAGTAGGACACCCAGTTCATCCTATACAAGGAGTTATGATCGTTTGAATTTGACCCTAAAAATCTGTTTTGATAGGCTAAAGTAAAACGAGTATAACTCCTTACTCAGATGTTGGATTTGGATGAAACCACTTGCATTGGAAATAGACTCAAATATATATATTTTCATAGGTAGTATCTCTCCAATATCATTATATTAAGGGAGTTATGATCATTCAAAGTTGTCCCAAAAATTTGGCTGGCCTCAGTAGTTTGCACAGGAAATTTTCCTGCACATTTACTATTCCCAAATATCCCGGCCACCGTTTTATAGTTTCAAACGTGCTCGATTATATCCGAAACCTATCCATTTTTGGAAATTTTTATATCATTGGAAATGTTATTCAATAACCTTCGCATGGAACCATCGACGGGCAAATTCTGGTATAAATAAAATAAAAAAATTATTTCCATATAAATAAGACCAATACACGTACTTGAATACGCCAATACACGTACTTGAATACGCCAATACACTTACTTGAATACGGGGTGTTACATCCTTCCCCATTTAGAACATTCGTCCTCAAATGTTAGCGTACTTATTGAACCGAAACAAGTTCAAGTCCATCATTAATATTCACATCATCACATAAATACTATGCATATATAAAAAAATTTTACTTGTTAATGTTCTAACTGTGTTTCTTGAACTTCCTCTTCATCTTTGAACAAATGAGGGTACTTAGATTTCATTGCTTGCTCAGCTTCCCATGTAATATCTTCCCTTTAATGGTTTCTCCAACGTACTTTCACAGATGCTATCTCTTTATTTATCATCTTCTTAACTTGGCGATCTAGAATAGCAATAGGCACTTCCTCATAGGTAACATCTTCCTCAACTTGCACATCCTCAGTAGAAGTGATATGTGATGGATCTTCGATGCACTTTCAAAGCATTGACACATGAAATATCGGATGTACTAATGAGAACTCTTGGGGTAGCTCTAATTCATATGCAACTTTTCCAAACCTTTGAGTGATCTTATATGGGCCTATATAACGTGGACTCAACTTCCCTTTCTTGCCAAATCTCATTACCCTTTTCATTGGTGATACCTTCAAAATTACCTAATCACCTATAGAAAAATCTAGCCCTCTCCTTCTACTATCCGCATATGACTTGTGTCGACTTTGGGCTTGATAAACAAGATCCGGTCTGAACAAAAGAGTTTCACCCACTTCGAACCATCCTATTGGTGATCTACACTTCCTTCCATATAAAGCTTCATATGGTGCCATTTTGATACTTAAATGATAGCTATTATTGTAGGCAAACTCAATAAGAGGTAAATGATCATCCCAGTTGCCCTTAAAATCTATTACATAAGCTCGTAGCATATCTTCAAGTTTTTGGATGGTACGTCCTGCTTGTCCATCTGTTTGAGGGTGAAAAGCTTTACTCAACTTCACTTGTGTTCCCAAACACCTCTGAAAAGACTTCCAAAAGTTTGTGGTAAATTGGGTTCTTCGATCTGATATAATAGAGATTGGCACTCCATGTAATCAGACTATCTCTTTAATATACAGCTTAGCATACTCTTCAACTGTGTAAGTGGTCCTAACTGGTAGAAAATATGTGGATTTGGTAAGCCTATCAACAATCACCCATATAGAATCAAACTTCCAGGATGTACGAGGCAAACTAATAATGAAATCCATGTTGATCATGTCCCACTTCCAGCTTGGAAGATCAATGCA
>NW_025825115.1:0-2149 GCF_002878395.1 Capsicum annuum | reverse complement strand
AAAAATACCCCCAATTCGTCTTCTATATAAGAGACGATTGGGTCACTATTTGGGGCGAGATTTTGGGGGTTTAGGGTTCTTTCGTGGGGGGGGGGGTGGATTTTGTTTTCTTTTTTGGGGAAAAAACGAGGAAAAGTTCTGAGGATCTTAGTTCGAAGTTTAGGTCGGAGATGAGGTTTTGAAATACAACATATAGTAGTTTTTTTTTTAGGATTTCTTTTTCTGTTTCTGGGGAATCATATCTGATATTCAAAGTTTTGAGCGAGAGACAAGGATATCGATTTGTTTCAAGATTTTCAGAAGATAAAAGCTCCCTTTAACTGTAGAATATATTCCCTCTTCGGTTTCCTTTTGGAAGTTTGGTCGATCAATCGAAAGTTCTCGCATTGATAACATCAACTCCCGGTGGTAACAATTTTGCTAATAGCTCGAGTCCCGTTTGCTGCTTTCAAAGAGGTAAATCCTCCCTTTCAACTTTAATCTATTGTTTCCTTCTTCGTCTCTCTCCTCCATGGCACTAGTAGTTTAGTCGTAAGCATAAATGGGGTGGGATTTGTCACTGTAATATCCAGTGAAAACCTTAGGATTTTTCTTGATTGTTTGACTGTTGTGTGAAGAGTCTGGCTTACGATAATTGTCACAGTTTTGTTTGGGTTTTTTCCTGTTTCGTTCAAATACTCAAGGGTCTGTGATTTATTTACAAGGGGGATTTTGTATCTATCCTCATACACTATCACTCATAAGTCTCTATGGTCTTAGTTATAAGAGAAGTGCTACTCTTTTCGTTCACGTGTTCAAATCAACTTTAATATGATGATGTTGTTTTTGCTTTAAATTTCGCTTTCAATTTAAGTTGATTGATTCGGGTGCTCGCTAAAAAGATGGAGAGATCAGTCAAAGTCTCCCACTTTCGAAATAGTTTAAATTTGTTTAATATTTTTATGAGGTTATGTCTAGGATCTACCTCTAAAGGTGATCATTGTTCGTACTCGTGTCAACCCCGTAACTACTTATTACCATTTTTTTAGCATTAAAAGCTCCTGCTTAAATTTACTCATGTTTATGCTTATCTCTGTCATCTTCCTTTCGCTTATTCGACAAATTGAGGTCCTAATAGCTCACACTTTGAACTTTTGTCTTTTTGGGGCGTTCCTCTCATGTTGCTGTCTTTATAATGATGTGTTAAGATGAGGGTTTAGTAGGGCTCTTAACTTAATATCCATTGGATTCACGGAGGAAAATTGTGAGGTTGATGACATCTCAAGGACCTCTAATTCGTGGTTTCGAACCATCAATCAAAGAGAGATGGAAACCATACTACAGTCTCTTTAAATGCTCTCATGAGGAACCATTATGTCATTTCTGAGTCAAGAATAGGATAGTTGTGTTGAAATAAAATTTGGTGAGGAAAAATTGAATTCATGTTCTCATATGCGCTGTAGTATTTGTTCTAGTTTGTTTCACTTAGAGATTTAATATAAAAAGAAAATATTAAATGTATATGCTCAGAAGTTGCTACGATTGTGTTCTCTGATGCTAACTCTAACTCGTTTAAAGTTTATTTACTCGGCGATAGAGGGCTTAGCTTATAGACAGAACACAATGGATTAGAGTCACTGTAAAACTGCCAAGAGTATTTTTATGTTTACTTGGACTCGTGTGGTTCACCTGCTTTGCTATTAGTAGTTAGTTCAGGGGAACATTTATAGTAAGTCAGACTAGACTTATATTTTTATGACGTTAACTCTATTGAGTTTAAGTATTGTTTATCCCTATTGTATCTCGCTCTTTTGATGTTTTTGCTAGTTGTTATGGAATCTTTTCTTTTTCTTTTCCTATTTCTGTTGTGTGATATCAAAAAAGAATGATTTAGAGGACAAGTCGCCAATTCTAAGCATGGAACGTATCTACTTTTACCTGCATGTTAAGGGTATAATTTGGGCAAGTGAACGCAGGGCATAATTTGGGATTATATTTTGGGATGTGAATCATGTATATTTTCAATTTTTGTTGGTACTGTTATTAAGTTTCCTGTATGTTACATAATTGGAAGTGGCCTTGTCAATTCTGTATGTCTTTGTCACACATGATGACTCAGTAGTTGTTTAAATATTGACTTGAGGATATATATTGATGGCTCGAATTCTCT
>NW_025825114.1:0-1558 GCF_002878395.1 Capsicum annuum | reverse complement strand
CAAAAGTAATTTAAAGGTCAAATTTGGCTAGGGTTTGTTCTTCCTCAGTGATTGATGATGAAAATGACTTTTTGAACTTATATACATGTATATATACACATATTCCCGTCCATAATATAATAGAAAATGACCAAAATGCCTTTAAAATTTAAATAATGTCAAATCTGTCCTTTGGTGAACTGTTTTGATAAGCTAAAGTAGATCGACCATAACTCTTTGCTCCGATATTGGATTTGGGTGAAATTAATATCGTTGGAAGGATAATTCAAAGGGATTTCATTTCATATAAAGTAGGCCACCTAGTTCATCCTTTAGAAGGAGTTATAGTCGTTTGAAGTTGACCCTAAAAATTTATTTTGATAGGATGAAGTAAAATGAGTATAACCCCTTAATCAGACGTTGGATTTGGATGAAACCAATTGCATTGGAAAGAAGACTCAAAGATCTTTATTTTCATAGGTCGCAGCTCTCCCAGTTCATTATATTAAGGGAGTTATGGTCGTTCAAAGTTCACCCAAAAATTTGACTGGCCTCAGTAGTTTGTGTGCAGGAAATTTTTCTGCACATTTACTATTCCCAAATATCCCGGCCACCGTTTTATTGTTTCGAACGTGCTCGATTATATCCGAAACCTATCTATTTTTGAAAATATTTATATCATTGGAAATCTTATTCAATAACCTTCGCATCGATCCATCGTCGGGCTTATTCCGGTATAAATAAAATAAAAAAATTAATTCCATATAAATAAGACCAATACACATACTTGAATATGCCAATACACGTACTTGAATACGGGGTGTTACACTAGGACTTACTTTAAAACTCAAACCTATCTTTGTACACGTTGTATTTTTGAGATTTTCACTTTCTATCACGTGGAAAATTGAGTTAACTTTCCAACGGTACTAATTTTGTCCAAATCCGACATCAGACGAGGAATTTATGGATGTTTTACTTGGAACTGTCAGAAACACTAGGTATGACAGCCAAGTTGATGAACCGCCACATAAGTGACGGACCACCACTTTGACCATCACATCCAAGGAAGTTGAGTCACGTAATGGATAAGGACTAACGGACGAGCTGACAGACCGTCAAAGTTGTGATAGACCGTCATCCAGGCCATCAACTCTTATCCAATGAACCCTATTTCTGGTCCACGTCTGATGGGCTAAGTGACAGACCGTCAAGTGTCTGACGGACCGTCAGTCGGACCGTCACATGCCACATTCAGTTTATTTCCAGGTCATTTTAATAGGAGTATTTTGGTCACTTACCACTCGCCTATATATACCCAGATAAGTCTGAATTCAGCCATTTTGCTCATTATTATTTCACAAACAAAAACTAAGGTTTCTCTCTAAATTTAATCTCCAAGAACAAGACCCAATATTCTTCAAGAATCAAAGAATTTCAAATCCTTCAAGTTCAAAAACATCAAGAACCTTGAGTCAGGTATGCATAGTGTTCATCTATGGAACCCATTCGTTCATAGAGTTCAAGAACCATGCTTTTAAATGAGAAACTTTGATTTCCTTGTTGTTATGTGATGTTG
>NW_025825113.1:0-1189 GCF_002878395.1 Capsicum annuum | reverse complement strand
AAATGAAGTCACAAACTTCTGTTACATAAAGAATATATGCTTTTAACCATCTACTAATAGCAAAGACATGATTCTTGAGATTCTAAATATGATGAATATATATCAGGTTTTGTTACTCTTGGACCTAATGATAGCCAACAAAACAAGGATGTTTTTAGTTTTGATTAAACATCCAAACATAAGACTTATAAACGTTCATCGGATCATCTTCAGCCAGCTCCTGTTTGTCTCCGATATGGGCTCAAGCAGGAAGTTCTAGTTTCGTGTTGTTCTTCCAGCTGCAACCGATTGAGAGCGATGGGGTTATTATAACGTTGAAAGAATGTAGCTCATATGTGATTTTAGACGTATATGCTAATTTGTGTTACCTTTGGAAGTAGTAATAGAAGAAATCAGCATAAAGCAACGTCTGCACGAGGCCTGAAATCCAGGCTGCCATAACACGAGCGCAATGAAACATAGAAAGTTGTCATTTTCAGAACGAAACACATGAAACATGGGAATTCTTGTATTTAAAGCAAGGGATAAACGAACAGAACGAAATGAGAAGAGGTAGATGGCGATTCATACTTATCCAATGTACAAAGTGCGGTTCTGTGAAGTAGCGGTATACCCAGTTCAAGATGTAAAGTGACCGATATGCACTGCAAAACAAGAATTCAATAGAACATGTCAGGCAAATTCGACATGACTTCCACGGCCGCGTGTGAACAATGGAAGAGCGAGATCAAAGAATGGTTGCTAATCCCGTATCTCCAAAATTTTCCACAACTCTCTGAATCCAAGAGCCCCTGATGGGTTTGTAATAGCACAATGGAGTGTTACATATACTGTCGGCTCACAAGCAATATGTATTGTCAAACTGCATGAAGATGTCTCAATAAGAAAGGGAGAGCTTAGTTTAATTACTTTGTTTGTGACCATCACATGCAGGCAAAATATTTGTTACATGGGCCAAACATGTTACTCTCTTATGATAGTGAGGCGGAGATTCGAATTAAGGAAAGCTGTCAATCTAACACCTAAAGACGACCTTAAGCTAATGAAAACAAAGCAAATTTCATCACAACCCACTACAAAGATATATATACAACAAGGAGGTAGAAGGGCAGTATCAAAAGCTTCACCATACTGAGCATCTTAACGATTTTAAAAAAGGTGACCGATACACTGATTTCTTAGCAATCCC
>NW_025825112.1:0-4379 GCF_002878395.1 Capsicum annuum | reverse complement strand
ATGTTTGTTTGGTTTAGTTATTTGCTGCCTTATTACTATTTGTGCTTGGGTTTGTTTGTTTTCGAGATAATGCTCTATTTCATCCTTGAACTATACCCAAAACAGCTGAAACACACCTCAACTTAAAGGGGGTCCTATTACCCCCAGAACTAATTAAAAGTGTAATTTTGACACCCTTGATGCCTACGTGGCACAACACACTGAAGGATCCATGTAGGCACACGTGTATGTCATGTATGTGCCGTGTAGGCACCAAGGGTGTCAAAATTACACTTTTAATTAGTTCAGAGGGATAATAGGACTCCCGTTAAGTTGAGGTGTGTCTCAGTCGTTTTTGGTATAGTTCAAGGATGAAATACGATATTTTCTCTTTGTTTTCTCTTGGTTCAAATTGAAACGAAAAAAGTTTAGACTAGTATATTTTTTCACTGCTAGTTTATCATGCACTTTGGACAGTGTCTTTGTCTTTCCCAACATATTATAAATGTTAAATGCAAATATAATCTGACCTTTTGCGATTTTGATTCCGTATATATTATAATGTTGCAACCAAACATCTTGTAGCTTCAAATAGTGTATATGGGATGAGGAGATTCGTTTACCTGAATAGATGAAATTTGATGAAACATATATAATTTATCTGAATAGATGAAATTTGTGAGCATAAGAGTAGATTCAAGCATGTAAATAACCAAGATGGGTTGTGGTGCAGTGGATGGGACTGCTCCACCCTTAACCAGAGGTCGAGGGTTCGACCCTGGGTATGGAGAAAACTCTGTTGGGAGCGTTGCCACCTTAATGGGCCCTGCAACTCGCGATCCGGATTAGTCGGGGCTCCAATGCGAACGTCGAACACCGGATGGAAAACCAAAAAAAAAAAAGCATGTAAATAGAAAAAAATAAATAAATTTTAAATCACATAAGAATAAAATTAAAGCCTATTGTGGCAATTATCCTTCATATAGTGGTAACAAGTCCAATGTTCTTGTTAAAGTCGATAAAATCAATGTAGGATTTTTGGGTTTTCTTTTATTTTTCTATTTTTTCATTGTGAAAACATAATTTTCTCTAAAGAAAATTTTTTTAATAAAAGGCAAAAAATTCAAACAATATTTATAATTAAAAATTAGAGATAAAGTGGAACAAATAGACACACACACGTGTTCCACGTGACAATTCGAATGAGACGTCATGTAGGATCAGAGGTGGAGCCAGCCTAATTATAGGGGGTTCGGTTCGAACCCCCTTCGATGACAAAATTATATGATCAATACATGATTAAAATGATTTTTTATATATACATTATAGATGTTGAACCGTTTTTCTTCAGATTTTGAACCCTCTCAGCATAAATTTTGATTCCGCCTCTACGTAGGATGCATATGTAATCGTTCAGTTTCATACAAGTTCTTCTTGTGCACATCTAAAATTGAAGATCGTGAACGTTAGCTAAGGCCAAGTTAAACGACATATTTATATATTATTTTTTATTATTTATATATACATAGTCTACGATAATTCTGATAAAAAGGTTCTAAGACAACCTAAAGTGAACTCTAAACTTAAACAATGAAGGACACAACATAAGCAATATAAATTTTTAAGAAAGAATTATAAATCTAAAGTGAATCCTAAATATATTTTATATTTTTACGTTGGATGGGATAAGATACGATATCCCAACACTAAATTTGATATTAGATTATATTATATTTCGTTGATGATAAAAATTAGTTTCGCAATAATATAAATTTAATACCAAACTTAATTAATCATGAGATATTCACCTTATCCTACATACGAAACGACCTTTAATACTAATTAATCATTCATAGAGTATAATTTTGAGTTTTTAATGTTACCTAAAGTCTACATATAACATGTTTTCAACATAAATAGACTAAAAAGTCATTTTTGTTAATAGAAAAACAAATATCACTAATCAAAATTAAAATTGGAAAATATCATAGACAAAAAATGACATTGTACCTAAAAAAAATATAGAACTTGGACAATGCTTTTATTCTCCAAGATAGTTATAAATTAGACTATGCAAAATCAAACTTATAATTGTACTTATATTCCTTTTAATTTGCAACAATCCACCATATTCGATTATTTAATCATTCAAAGACTATGCAAAATCAAACTTATAATTGTACTTATATTCCTTTTAATTTGCAATAATCCACCATATTAAATTATTTAATCGTTCGAAGGGGGTCCTTCAAGACGAATATAATCATACATGACTCCACTCCAATGGCTCGAACCTCTACTTTGCTTAAGAAATATAACATTAGTACCGCTCGCGAGAAAATTGCTCGGTATATCTACAGTATACATCCGATATAATCCATGAATTCCATGTCTTGCAATCATGTTATCCCTGCCTATCGATCCTGTTGAAAAATGAGGAACGTCTGCATATTGATCGTTTATTTGAATCTATAACAATTGAAACATACCGTTGATTAGTCGCGAAAAAAAGATAATGTATACATGAGATATACACTAGGTATACAAAATTAAGAATAATGTGAAAATTTGTTTAGCCCATACTTGTAATTCAGCTTCATTTGCTGAGGCTAATGCTAGTTCAAGTGTATAATTTGATGAATCCTTCACTTGTTGAAGATCAAACACAATTTGCCATGTAGTTGGTATATAAGTTTTGTTCCCATCATCACTTTAATTAGAAAAAATAAATTAGAATCTGATATGCAGTACAATCTTATATTATAAGTGGGATCTGGGAAGAATAGCATGTATACAAATATTATCCCTACTTTGTGATGGTAGAGAGACTGATTCCGATAGACCCTCAAGTCGAACATAGATGCAAAAAAAAAAGTTGTAATAACAGACAGTAACATGAACAAGATAATAAGATAAACGAAGCCAAAAGTATAAGGACCTAAAAAATAATAGTAGTAGTAGTACTTCTAGTATGGAAAAGAAATATGCTTGCCAACCTACAAACCTTATACTCTAAATACTTAGACCTTCACCGTCCTATCAACGGTCATGTTCTCAGGTCATATCTCCGAATCTAAAAGTTCGAGGAAAAACTGCATAAAATTGACTCAACGAAAGCATTTCCATAGGAGTTTCATATTTTCGATGATGTTTCGAGAGACATTGACATAAGCATTTAAAATCCCCTGAACTATGGTTAGAGTTGCTATGACATACTCTAACTTTACAGGGGTCCTATTACCCCTCTGAACTCAATTTTAGCGTATTTTTGTCACCCTTTGTGCTGATATGGCACCTTTATTATATAAAATGGAGCCCACATCAAAGGTGCCACGTCAGCTAAAAAGGTTGACAAAATACGCTAAAATTTAATTCAGGAAGTAATAGAACCACTGTAAAATTGGAGTATATCGTAGCAACTTTGGTCATAATTCAGGAAGTACTAGATGTTTTTCTCGAAAAGGTCAAATTTAAAGGTCAAATTTGGCTAGGGTTTGTTCTTTCTCAATGATTGATGATGAAAATGAGTTTTTGAACTCATATAAATGTATATATACACATATTCCCGTCCATAATATCATAGGGAATGGCCAAAGTGCCTTTAAAATTTAAATAATGTCAAATCTGTCCTTTGGTGGACTGTTTTGGTAAGACAAAGTAGATCGACGATAACTCTTTGCTCCGATATCGGATTTGGGTGAAATTGGTATCGTTGGAAATATAACTCAAAGGGCTTTCATTTCATATAAAGTAGGCCACACAGTTCGTCCTGTACAAGGAGTTATGGTCGTTTGAAGTTGACCCTAAAAATTTGTTTTGAGAGACTGAATTAATGCAAGAAAATTTCCGGCACATTTTCTATTCCCAAATATCCCGGCCACCGTTTTATAGTTTCGAACATGCTCGATTATATCCGAAACCTATCCGTTTTTGGAAATCTTTATATCGTTCGAAAGATTATTCAATAACCTTCGCATGGAACCATCGACGGGCAAATTCCGGTATAAATAAAATAAAAAAATTAATTCCATATAAATAAGACCAATACACGTACTTGAATACGCCAATACATGAACTTGAATACGGGATGTTACAACTTTATTGAGTTCAAAAATATGAACGAAAGAACAAGTCGAAGGGGGTTCAACGTCTGCTATGTGTACATGAATAATCATTTTAAGCTTGTATAAATAGTAGTATAATATTCTGCGAAAGGGAGTTTGGATGAACCCCCTCACTATTAGTTAGCTTCCCCCGTCTTTCCTCATACCCATTATATTCGACCTCTTATATCTCATGTAAAAAGTAAAGAAAAAAACGAAATCAAGCGTGACAAATAAAAGTAAATCGAAATAGTATAAGATATAGAGGAGTTATTTGGATACGCCATATAAGGAAAT
>NW_025825111.1:0-1128 GCF_002878395.1 Capsicum annuum | reverse complement strand
TGAGTTCTACTACTCAGATTGATTGACTGTATCTAACAGTCATGACTATGTACTAAAACTATGGGAAGTATTCATCTAACCGACATACCCCAAATAATGCATTATAGCTGAGTTGGGGTCCAATTTGTAACCCCAATTGGAAGGGTGTCAATACCGCACCACTGGTAAGGACAATCTGTGAGTAACCCTCATATAACAGGTGAATCTAGTGAGAACGGCGAGAACCCTCATATAATAGTTTAAGCCATCTCATTTGCGCTTATATAACATGCTATGATGTCTTAACCTATGCTGGTTACGTAGTTCTGGAATGCAAGGATTACTTTTAAGAATCACACCCTCATATAATAGGTGGGTTCCCATCCTTGGGTTTGCTCGGTGCTAATTTATACTCCCATTTGAATAGACACTGAACATGATTAACTGAACTGACTGGACCAAGTTAACTGAGTTCCATTGACTAACAGAAGACTACTGAGATTACTGAATTTCTGAGGTCTTTGATATTACTGAGTTTTATTGAGTTTTCCTGAGTCACATGACTGACTGAATTTCTATAAACATGACTTGACTGAGAGTATCTTGAAAATACAACAGCCATTTATATCTTGGGGCATGGATTTCATTGGCCCGATTGAGCCACCAGCTTCTAATAAACACAGATTTATCTTTGTTGCTATTGATTACTTTACCAAGCATGTAGAAGTTGCATCATACAAAGGTGTAACCAAGAAGGTAGTGGCAAATTTTGTCAAAAACAACTTGAATTGTCGGTTTGGTATACCTGAGTCAATCATCACGAATAATGGAGCCAACTTGAATAGTCATTTGATGAAAGAGATATGTGAATAGTTCAAGATCACTCATCAAAATTCAACTGTATATCATCCTCAATCGGATGGAACAATAGAAGTTGCCAACAAAAATATTAAGAAGATCTCTTAAGAAAGATAATCGATAGTCATCGATCATGCCATGATATGATGCCTTATGCCATACTGGGATATCACATAATAGTCAAAACTTTGATTGGGTCAACTCCTTATATGTTAGTCTATGAGACAGAAGCAATAATCCTCGCCGAAGTTGAAATACCATCATTATGAATCATCCAAGAAGCATAATTGA
>NW_025825110.1:0-2046 GCF_002878395.1 Capsicum annuum | reverse complement strand
GAACCCTCCATCTTTCCATGGGTCTAAGTCTGATGAGGACCCTCAGGAATTCATTGACCAAGTCCAGATGGTCATTGACATCATGGGTGTTACTTCTATTGAGAGTGCTGAGTTAGCCACCTACCAGTTATAGGATGTTGCTCATGATTGGTATAAACAGTGGAAGTCTGAGAGGTTAGATGATACAGGCCCTATCAAGTGGGAGGAATTTGTCACGGCCTTCTTAGATAGATTCTTTCCCCAAGAGCTAAGGAAATCTAAAGTTCTTGAGTTCATCAACCTCAGGCAGGGGAATATGATGGTTAGGGAATATTCTCTTAGATTTACTCAGCTATCTAGGTATGCTCCTCATGTGGTTGCAGACAATAGAGCTAAGATGAGCAAGTTTGTGTTAGGGTTCACGATAGCATGGTAAATGAGTGTAGGTCTGCGATGCTGATCGGTGATATGACCTTAGCCAGACTCATGAACCATGCCTAACAAGTAGAAGAGAAAAAGTTTAAGATAAGGAAGAGGCAGAACAAGAGAGCAAGGTCAGGTAACATCAACTTTTCTCACCCCAAGTCAGATGGAGGAAACCGTTCACAGTTTCTCTCCAAGTCAGCCATTCCAGCTCCTTCCTCTGCCAGCGCTCCAGTGCCAAAGTTTAGAGACAGCAATAGAGACAAAGCGCCAGGCTCTAAATCTTAGGGCAGTGTTAGTAGTGCTCGAATGAATCCCCTTTGTCAGACTTGTGGTAAGAACCACAAGGGCATTTGTAGAGCCGGTAGTGATGTCTATTTTGGTTGTGGCAAGCCAGGCCACAGGATTAGGGAGTGTCTACAGTCAAGTCTTTAGGGTCAGCAAAATCATTCTATAGCTCAGTCCAGTCGCTCGAACCAGCAGGGTGCCATTTCCAGTGCTACTAGTGGGCAACACCCAAACAGACTCTAATCTCGTCAGTCCCAACAGGATTAGGAAAATTCGCTTGATGTCGTTACTGGTACGTTACAGATTTTCTATGTTCATGTTTATGCTTTGCTAGACCTAGGTGCATCTTTGTCTTTTGTTACTCCATACATAGCAGGCGATTTCAGAATCAGTATCGAAATCCTAGTATAGCCTTTCTCAATCTCTACCCCAGTGGGTAAAACTATTATAGACCGGCGGGTATACAGGAACTAGCCGGTTATGATATCTCAGAAATCCATGTCAGCAGATTTAGTGGAGTTAGAAATGACTGATTTTGATGTCATTCTTGGCATAGATTGACTTCATTCCTGCTATGCCACAGTCGACTATAGAAATAGGATAGTTCAGTTTTAGTTCCCGAATGAGCCCGTCCTAGAGTGGAAGGGTAATATTTAAGCATTTAGGGGTCAACTTATTTCCTACCTTCGGGCAAGAAAAATAATTTCTAAGGGGTGTGTGTGTCATCTCGTGTATGTTAACGATTCCAGTTCTAAATCTCCCAGCCTCGAAATAGTCTCTGTTATTAATGAATACTCAAATGTCTTTTCTGAAGATCTTCCAGACATTCCTCCCGAAAGGGAAATAGACTTTGGCATAGACCTTCTTATGGATCCTCAACCTATTTCTATTCCGCCATATATAATGGCACCAGCAGAACTCAAGGAACTGAAAGATCAGTTGAAGGATCTCTTAGATAAAGGATTCATCAGACCCATCGTTTCCCTATGGGGTGCGCCAGTATTATTCGTGTGCAAGAAAGATAGTTCTCTCAGGATGTGTATTGATTATCGTCAACTCAACAAGGTCACGGTCAAGAACAGATATCCTCTTCCTAGGATTGATGATCTATTCGACCAACTTCAGGGTGCCAGTTACTTCTCTAAAAAAGACCTCAGATCAGTCTATCATCAGCTCAGAGTTAGAGAATGTGACATTTCGAAGGCAGCTTTCCATACTCGGTATGGTCACTTCAAATTTTTATTCATGTCATTTGGTCTTACCAATGCCCCTGAAGCTTTTATGGATTTGATGAATTGTGTGTTCAAGTAAAACTTGGACATGTTTGTCATAGTCTTTATAGATGATATTCTGGTC
>NW_025825109.1:0-1287 GCF_002878395.1 Capsicum annuum | reverse complement strand
CCTTGAATTTGTTGGACCCTTTGTGGGGTGTTTCCTTGATGAGAGGTTCTTCTGGACGATCGCATCTCAAGCCCGTCACTATGGCAAACTCTTTCAATCCAAAACAAACTGGCATGCCACAGTAGTTGATTCAGATTTCATCCATCTTTTTTTCCCCTCCTTCGAAACATTATCATCCCCCACATACTTGATCCTACGCTTAAGGAGACCATATACCATTAGAGAGTGTGGTCCGTAGGCTGCTCACAAAAGTATGCAAAGCAGCTCTTGTTAAAAATTCCGTCTATGTTTTCATTCTTCATAATAATCCTAAGTTCATCAAAACTTTTCCCCAACTAACATTTAAGTACAAGATCACCATTTACTTTGTTAGGGCTATCTATCGGCACTGCAACTCGAAACCTGTCGATACTAATGGTTTTGATAGAATAATGCTGGGATTTTGATATTAATTTATGCCCTATTGACGAGAAAGAGTTATCACTTTCCTCAGCTTCATTTTGCCCTGGATGAGATTGTTCAGGAAGTTCCTCCGAATCTATCTATACTCTAGCCTTTTTTGTTGGGTGGTCAGAAGTTGATCCACTTTAAGTTTCTTTTTTTTTTTTGGGAGAGATCTTTTAACTACGAACAATAGAAAAACAAAAAATACATTGCATTTGATGTCTGCATAATTTTTTAAATAAAGGTAAGACAAATTTCAATAAATTATTCTACGCCACATAACAAAAAAAAACTCTAACGATAACCCATCAGTTGGAGCAGATGGGGAATCAGTTTGAAGAACTATTTAGTATCTCCCAATAGATCTTCCACTTGTTGCAATAGATAGACCACCAACACCACAACCAATGCCACCAAGACCACCACCAATACCAATACCAAGATCACCGATACCACCACCAAAAATACAAATACCGACACCACAAACAACAGCCACCAACAATACCACAAATACCATCCCACAATATCGCGACAGTCACCAAAACACTAAGACAAAAACTAGGGTTTTCTTGGGTGCTTCCTACTTTTTTAGCATCAAAACTAAAAATTGTTAACCCATTCCTGAAGCTAATACAAATAAAAGTCTTCTTTTTCATCATTAAATAAAAAGCCCTAATTTTTAGAATAAAGAACAAATGTAGAACTCTTCTCAAACTCTGTTACCTACAAAGACAGAGAAAATGATGGATACAAGTGAGAATAAAGTAAAAAATAACAACTACGTGATCGAAAATTAGAAGAAAATCAATCTATTTTGAAGGATTAAGCAATATGTTGACTAGT
>NW_025825108.1:0-2337 GCF_002878395.1 Capsicum annuum | reverse complement strand
CACATACCTTTACGTTTGTTTTTTAGAAAATTGATGGTAGAATTCTTAAGATTTGAATCTTGAATTGAAAACCATAATTCTTGTTCTTGAGAGAGGTTGAGAGAAAGATTGAGATTTTTCCCTATAGGCTGATTAATTTCGTGTTAAGGCTAAATAAGGTGGGGAAAATGATCCATTTACCCCCATAACCCGTAACTAAAATTTGCTGAACTGGGATACCCCTCGCACCGCAACCCCTACTTTGGTTGACTACCTATCACAATGCGACCCCTAGCTAGGTTGACTACCAATCTCAATGCAACCTTTAGCTGGGTTGACCAGGCCTCGCGATGCAGGGCCATCATAACCCCTTACTATTTTAGGTATCCCAACTTGCCCTTACGCTAGTCTAAAAAATCTAAAACTTGCCTGAGATGACCTACAAGTGACTCTGATCGTGAATAAATTTGAAATTGACAAAATAAAGTTAGGAATGTCGTGAACTAGGATTGCCAAACTAAGAAGGCTAAAATGATCCCACGTATAAATACTTAGCTGAATTTTTCTAATTTTGGTACCCCTTAGTAGGCTTTAAAGGACTGAGTCAAGCTTATAATTTTGCGGGGTCTTACAATATCTGCATTTGGGGAACATTTGTTCTCGAATAAGGATGACTAAGCTAAGATTACTGATGTACAAAACTTATTTACTAGACACGAAAAATGAAATATGATTGAAACTAATGATATACTAAGTTTTTCATACTGAACATGCATAACAGAATGTAATGAATACATGACTGAATATACCGACAAATTGGGTTTGTATATTGAATATGCATATCTGAATATAATGAATACATGACTGAATACAATTCATAATTGTATGATTGAATATGCAACGGTAACTGATACCAAGTTTTGAAAGGGAATTGTAAGTAAGTTATAAGAAAAACTATTAGCTTGAGCCAAGTCTGAGTTGGTGAAAAAAAGGTGAGGGTACTTTGTTCTCATATTACTTCTTCTTACCAAGTAGCTCCCTCAACGGACTGGTTCTGCCAAAGAACTTTGACTTAAGGGACTTCTTTGTTCCTCAGTCTGTGAATCTGATAGTCAAGGATTTCCACTTGAACCTCTTCACAAGAAATACTATTCTGAACGTCTATGCCCTCTATCTTGACTATGGCTACTGGGTCACCAATGCATTTCTTTAGAAAGGAGACATAAACACTAGGTGGATTGAAGCTTGATCTGAAGGCAATTCAAGATCCTAAGCTACCTTTCCAAAGTGGCTAAGAATTCAGCAATGACTGATATATTGGGGATTAAGTTTCCCCTTTTTACCAAACCTCTTCACTCCTTTTATAGTAGAGATTTTCAATTACACATAGTCACCAATCTCGAACTCGAGATTATTTCTGCGTATGTCTATGTATGATTTCTGTCAGCTCTGAGCTATCTTAAGAATTTCTCTGATCAACTATACTTTTTCCAAGGCATCAAATGCCAGGTCAAGCCCTACCATTGCGGCCTCACCCACTTTAAATCAACCAATGAGAGACCAATATATCCTCCCGTAAAGCACCTCAAATGGAGCCATCTGAATATTGGAATAATAGTTGTTGTTATATGCGAACTCAATAAAAGGCAAGTGGTCATACCAAGTACCTTTAAAATCAATCGTACATGCTTGCAGCGTATCTTTTAAAGTCTAGAAGGTCTTTTCTGCCTGACCATCTGTCTGAAGATGAAAAGCGATACTGAGGTGAACTCGGGTACGAAGACCATTTTGGACTGACTTTCAGTAATATAAGGTAAACTGGGTACCTCTATCTGAGAAAATAGATAATGGAATACTGTGCAATCTGACCAACTCCCTGATATAGAGTTTGGCATAATTTTCAGCTAAATAATAGGTATAGACTGGTAAGAAATGAGCTTATTTGATCATCCTGTCTACAATGATCCAAATTGAATCATGCTAACGAAGAGTATGAGGCAAACCCTTCACAAAGTCCATGTTCACTTCTTACCATTTCCAAGTAGGAATATTGAACTCCTGTCTGGACACACTAGGTTTTTGATGTCCAATCTTAACCTGCTAACATATAGAGCACCTAGCTACAAACTCTATAATGTCTCTCTTCATCCCACTCCACTAATAGATTTCCTACAAGAATTCATTTCCTCAAGTCATCTACACTCGGCACACACAGTCGAATCTGACAACGCAATACACCATCTCCCCTTCAGGAGAAAACCTCTACCTTCTGATCGCTGATTGAATCTTTCAACTTAACTAAATTGGGATCTGTATCTCACTTTTCCTTTACTTCAAAAACCAGAGATGATTCTAAAC
>NW_025825107.1:0-1013 GCF_002878395.1 Capsicum annuum | reverse complement strand
TGGAGAATTCGAGGAATAAATTAACATGGAATAGCCTAAGGGTTTTTATAACGCCCCAATTCACTGAACCGGAATGCTACACGGTGCTTATGACCCCGAGGGACCACAAGCTAACCCATGACTGATATCCGTTCCTATAAACTGCATGATACCTCATAAAATATGCGAAAACATGAATTGTAAGTCCATAAGGTTCCATACTGATAAATATCTGAAAAATATGGTATAATAATACCAAAAAAAAAAAACATAAATACTGAAGTCTAAACATCTAATCTGAAATCTAGTCTGAAAGCCTCTAACTGAACTGAAGAAGGAGTTGATGGGATATGTCCCTAACCAACTCCAACTTCTGAAACAAACTGAAAAATGAAATAGAAATGAAATCATCATGTCCTTGAAGGATGAGGACTCACATCTAACTCTAACTGCTGATCCTGGAATCTACTGTTGATTTGGAGCTCATGCCTCTAAAGCTATGGTGTAACATAAGAGAAAGCACCATAGCGCAAATATGTAAGTATGTCTGAATGTACTGAGTATACGAGTGAGGTACGATAAATACAAAGGGTTATATGCATAAAAAATACTGGCTGATATGAACGTGAGAGTACATACATGCATATGTAACTGTAATTGAACTAGTGGAGATACTGACTACTGAGTCTGAATACTGACAACATGAGTGTAATGATAATGAGATTCTGAAAGACTGAGTTTACTAATATTGATATGTAAATCACTACTACGTGATGGATCTGATATTGTATTACTGATATACTAAGAGACTGATATTTCATTACTGATAAATGAATGATTGTTTCTAACAGTTCAAATTATGAAGAACTGGTCTGATTGACTGTATCTGATAGTCTTGAAGCTGAGTACTGATAGCATGAGTTCTAATAACTTTTGTGATTGATAGCATAAGTGACTGTATCTGAAAGTCCATGAATATGAAGAAAACTATCTGAGCTCAATTCTATTTCTGAGTTGACAGTATCTGACAGTCT
>NW_025825106.1:0-3754 GCF_002878395.1 Capsicum annuum | reverse complement strand
GCTAAACCTTGAAGAGCTGAGGTAGTCATGAGCTTTAGTGGATCCTACGAATGCTCTAAATCCTTTAGTTTATGCAAAAAAACTTTGATATCCATTTTAGACTCTCTAGTTCAACGTTGTTCTAAAACTATTTAAATGTGTGCTTAAATCTCATCCGTATCTACCAGCAACGTCACCCATCTTACATCGTTCAATGGGGATAGAATAGAGTCAAAGAATTGGTTTGAGGTTTATATCAATATGGACACATGGTAAGGAGTCTAGAAGTAATTTTTCTAAAATGTTCATGTAGCCTCTCAAAGATAGGTTTTGGATGTCTTTGCACCAATCTGCAAGACTCTACTAAGCACTTAGCTCTTGTACTAATACACTGGTGAAACCTAGTTCTGATACAAATTTATCACGACCCAATTTCGTAGGTCATAATGGCGCCTATATAACCCACCAGAAGGCAAGCCAACTCTGTAGTTCGAAATGTCTAGTAATGTACTACCCAAATATATATATAGAAAAGAATGCAGAATAAATGGTATAAAAAAATCAAATACATAAAAAGTCTCAAAATAGCAGGAATCAATCAAGAGCTTCTAATATAAAAGGAGTGCAAAAAAAATAATAACGGAATTACACTAATATAACTTATCTCTGATTACAACAAAAACACTAGTCTAATATATAAGGGAGAGGTAAGCAATACTACAAACGTCAGAAGCTCACTATAAGTGACTAAACCATGGTTGTGCTACACGAGTCACAGATGAATGGTAATAATGCACAGTATAATCTTTAGGCGATAAAAATGTAGTATGAGTGCCAAACACAAGGTACTTGATAGGCAACTATCAACTGAGCTACAAAGATAATGTAGATATATATAACATATAATTATAATGAATTAATCTTGTATAATAACAAAATCATGTGATAGAAGTGAAACACCCTGAATTTTGGTTCTTGAAAATTTTCTTGACCTTTGGGCTCACTTCCTTGGTTACGACTGGACTCCCAGAGTCATACAATATCTTGAAGACTCGTAGGGTTGAGTCATACCCAAACCAGTAAGTTTGAAACTTGGTTCCAATCTGCATATTAGTGGCTCACTATGAGCCGTAAGGATATGTCACAAGTCATTGGATCAATTCATAGGGTTTCTAGTGTTCGATTTATTTGGGTTATGTATTGCTCATGAGGAGGACCCTACAAGGCCTAAGGTCATGTTACAAGTTGGTGGGTTCATTCATACGGATAATAGTGTTGGGGGTCCTAGAGACGGTCCTGGTTTTGACTTATGGTCATGAGTTGAGAGTTCTAGGTATGAGTCAAGGGGCTAACTCATTATCAAAGATGATGTTTTTCCAGCTTTAAAGTTGTGGGCATTTTTGACATTTCCAATTTAAAACCCTTTAGACCCCACTTCCATAAAACACCTTTGGGGAATTTATTCAACACTTTAATGGATTACACACTCTCTCTAAATCATTTTAAACAATTCAAGTTAAGGTTTCACCAATTTGGTCATCTAAGGGCTCAAGGGTTAATTTCTCTCCATAAATCTTTGTGCTTCAAGCATGTTATTCTTCCCTCTTTTTTAATTTTTCAAAGGTATGTGATTAAAAGTATTGTTCATAAGATGATTATTTGGTTTTGAGAACAAAGGTTAGGGTTTTGAATGTTATGAATTGAATAAAGTTTCTCATGGTTTTATAAATATAATTTTCAATCTTTTAATATGGTTTTGAACTTGTGGGTGCATGGTTATGGTAAACGGACTAGGGAATCATGAGAGCACTATCAGTAAAGGGTGACTCCTAGTCCTTTGGGACACTAGTTTAGTAGATCCGCACAGCCAATATTAGTAACCATCGCACGATATTGACATTTTTTCAACTAGGGTTACACACTGGACCCCGATTAGCTAAGATTGGGGCATGCCAGTTACATGATACCTCCCATGGTATCAGTTAATAATCCATATGTCGCAGCTCAGGTTTGCTTGACCAAAGCATAAGAATTTTCAATTTTTTAGTTATACAGAATTCAGTATTTCTGATTATAGATTATCTTAAAAACATGTTTATGCTTGGTCTTGTAATCTCAAATATTACATGTTGATGCATCCATGCTCAGTTATCTTATGCATTTAAGTCAATCCTTATCTCATGTACCAGTACATTCAAAGTATTGATCACATACTTTTCTTTGTGCTATGTTGCCTTGTAACATAGGTTTGAACGCTCACTTTCTCGACAGTTCTTAGACAGCTTAGCATTACCCAGCAAC
Organism: Capsicum annuum; assembly: GCF_002878395.1. NCBI lineage: Eukaryota > Viridiplantae > Streptophyta > Magnoliopsida > Solanales > Solanaceae > Capsicum > Capsicum annuum. Next base: position 1,474 of record NW_025825106.1, on the reverse strand, counting down.
AGTAGTGGTGAATTCTCATCCATCGAGGACATGATATACTTTCTTAGTTATTTAAGTATTTCCTTATGTTCAGTCAGTTGTAGTTAGTTGGGGGTTTGTCCCATCAACTCCTCATGATGTTTAGAGGCTTTTAAAAAATTATTTAGACATTCAATCATTTCTTGGGTATTATCAATTGCTTCAGATAGACAATTTGGTCTTTCAGTTTTATCAGATATTTCAGACATGTCAGTATTATGTATTTTCAATATTTTAGATTCATAGTATTTTATCAGCTTATCTTCTGCATATAGGTTGTATTACTCCATATGTTTCAAAAAGTATGACCTACTTTCCTTTCTAGTCTGTTTCAAAAAGAATGACCTATTTCTTTTTTTGGTAATACTTTAATTTCAACATTCTACATTGAAAGTTTAGGACCACAAAATTAAAGGGCATTTTGGTACATTTTTCACAACTTTAATTTAAGGCCACAAGATTCAAAAGTTTTCTTTATTTTCTTAAACTTTATGCTATGTCAAAGTAGGTCTTTCTTTTTTAAAAGATGGAGTACTATTTAATTCAGTGCTCATAGTAGGTAATAGTTCTTGGGTTAGCATGTGGTTACTTATGACCGTAAGCATCATTGTTGCTACTAAGGGCAACCTCTATTCATGACAAAACTTGGTATCACAGCCAAATATTTTAGAGTGTCCTAGGGAGTCTAAAAGCTGCATTGAGTGAAGCACACCATACTTATGGACAAGAGGCTACAAGAAATTTTAGAAAAGTTTCCCTTATTTCAGTGTTCATGTCGTGCGAAAGGGCATGAGCTCAATGTATTTACTCTTTCTAATTAATCCTTCATTACATTTACATAAAATTTCTCATAAATAAATAACATAATAAGGAACGAGGATCATCCTGCAACACCACTTGTTCAGGAAGATCCCCTAAATGAGTATGTCTATCATGCTGAATTTAGGGCTGCTTTCAATACCCTAGCCCATTCTATAGCAGCTCAGAATAACCAGTGGGCTATTTATCAAGCCAATCTAATAACAAATACAATAGTAGTTAAGATTTTAGATTTCTCTCAGATGAATCCCCTCTATTTTTGAGATCTAAGTTAAGGAGTATCCACATAAATTATGGACATGGTGCAAGAAGTAAAAGATATCATGGGTGTTACTTTAAGTGAGAGAAAATTTGGTTGCATACCAATTATAGGATGTAGTTCACACCTGGTTTAAGCAGTAAAAGGGGGACCAAGGTGTTGATACAGGTCCTATAGAGTAGGAGGAGTTTACCACAACTTTTTTAGATAGGTTCTTTCCCCTATAGTTGAGAGAAGTTAAGGTTTAGGAGTTCATAAACTTGAATAAAGGTAATATGAGTGGGAAGGAGTATTCTCTTAAGTTTACTTATTTGGCGAGGTATGCTCCTATTATGGTGGTAGATAACAAGTCTAGAATGAGTAAGATTGTATCTGGTA
>NW_025825105.1:0-2260 GCF_002878395.1 Capsicum annuum | reverse complement strand
TCCTAGTTCTAGGGATTTTGAACAAGAAATAGAAAAATCTATTATGAAATTGGAGAAATCTTACAAAAAATTCAAAATAAAATCATGTAATAATCATTTCCCAAGCTCCCAAATCAGGCAAAAGCTTCAATCCAAAGCTACCTATGAAGAATGTAGAAAAACCAAACTAAAAATGGTCTATTTATACCCATCCCAAGTATTCAGGTGTCACTATCATGACCTGGGGCTTGTGATTGCCACATCTTATGGCTGCACAGCCATGTCACTATTGTAATATATGTCTCATGGTTGTAGTACTTGGTTATTACTAAGGGAGTCAGGATCGTACCTATTTGGCTCACTTTTAGTGATCACATTAGATATAACTAAGACTTGGGATTTTCAAAGTTTTCGCAAATCCTTTTGGATTAATTTAGAATTGGGTTTATACAAACAGACAGTAATACCATACCAAATTTGGCATTCCAGACCCAAGGGTATAGTCAAAATTTCCATCCAAGGTTATTTCAACAAAAATTGGGTCCCATAACCATATATCATTTACTTAACTTTTCAATCAATAGGACAAAATGAGAATGGGTACCTCAGGACCCAAATCAAGTATCCTTCTAGCATAAATGGACATTCTGTAGCTGTTGAAAAAATCAAAATTGGTATACAAGGTAGTTTAACTAATTTTTTTCCCTGTAGCCATTTGAAACCATTAAAGACTTTAAAATAAAGGATTGGCTCTAAGAACCAAACAAACTGCCCGATAACTGAACTATCAATCCCAATAAGTCATAAATGACATATGTAATCTATGGGAAAGCTCTAACAACAAAAATAAGTTGAAATATGGAAAATGACCTAAAGGGTCATTGAAGGCTAATATTGATTCACCCTAATTCGCTAAACTGTGTATCAGTTGATTTTGAAGGACAATCAATTGGGCCACTAAAAATGTAATACTATCAACTTCAGTCATTTATATAGTATTCTTTACTGCACTTTTGAAGATGTCTCCATGTAAGTTAGGATTACTTTGTGTAATATAATTTTAAAAGGTATATAGCTCATCATAGGTTTTTACCAATGCTTGACCACCTGCAGTAGAATCAAACAAAAATTTTGTATTATTGTATGGTGCTTCAACAAAGGTATGAGCTAATACCTTGTTGGACTGTTGTGGTGTAGCTAGTCCCATAGAATATATTTTAACCACTCTAAAACATGATACAGACTCTCATCCAACTTTTATTTGAAGATTAAAATCTTAATGCATAACCTTTCAGTATTTATAGATAAGAAGAAATGGATGAGGAATTTCCAAGCCAAGTCATGCTATGTAGTGATAGAACCTCCAAGCTTAGTGTTTAACAACTTTTTTGCTTCCTTGAGAAATAAGAAGGGGAAGAGTTTGATCCTCACATAATCTGTGGAGACTCTAGTGGGAATTAATATGTCACTTATCTCCAAAAGGTTATACAAATAGACATATGGTTCCTCATATGATAAGCTAGTAAACTACCCACTATTGTGAAAAGGATGTACCATGTTCTATTTAAGCTCAAATCTATGTCTCGGTTCTGATCTGAGAATGACAAAGGTAACATTAGTTGTGAGTGAGATTTCCACTTTGTGTACTGTCTTGTAGGCTCGTGGATCTTTATCCAAGGGTGCAGGAATAGATTACTCTTAATGAATTTGAGGTACCTGATATAGAATTACTGCTTCTCTTCTCAATTAGTGTAAGTTTTGCTAAGGTTTGGGATATTCTTCAACCAACTGCCTGTCCCTTTCCAATTTACTAGCTTTTAAAACCTATGCCTGCAAATTTGGAAGCTAAGATCAAGTAATTAGAAATTGCAAAATCAAAAAGCAAAACTAAAACTAAGATAGTTTACAATTTACATGTTCTGATCAACACCACCAAAAACTTATTGCTACCAAGTGCACCACAAGTGTACATGGTTCACCAATTAGTAAAAGGGCCTTCAGGAAGCAAAGTACTCATCCCTCAAGAAATTATGTTAAAAAATATTCAATTCTAGTTCACGATTACGATGATTGAAGTGTTGAAGTAACAAAGAGTATTTAATTATTAACAATTAAAAGTAAACTTAACAATACAATAATGTAAAGGTATGGAATAATAGTGTGGAAAAACACAGGGTTAGGAACTACAAACAATCCTACTTAGCTATATAACTTCGTTAGTTTAGTTAATTATCTTGGTTGTTGGTTCACGGGGTTGTAACATGATTGTGATCTTTTGACC
>NW_025825104.1:0-1203 GCF_002878395.1 Capsicum annuum | reverse complement strand
TCAGCATGCATGATTTTCATAATCATTTATGATTATGAAAATCATGCATGCTGACGATAACAACTTTCTTCGCTTGAATTAACTGAAATATATTCCTTGTAAATCATCAATAGTAATACAAGCATTATAAATCTCATAAATCATTAAACTTAACTCAAACTCTTTAAGTCATGACTTAGAGTGACTCGGTAACTCATGAAACTTGAACTATTATGGACTTGGGAGTTTTTTATAACCGACATAACTACACCATGTGAGCCGCATGGAGTCCAACGTTTTGACCTCCTAAGGAGAGAACCCCACATTGGCGGGGGTGTCGTACTCTTGCAAAGGAGTACATCCTCAATTTTCAATCACAGTCCCATACTCGGCCTCTGGCCTACAATTATCAATATCAATCCTATGGTGGCACGTACTTTTGGGAAAATACCACATTTCTCGCTCGGTGCTAAATACTCCTCCCAGACTTAGGTCAGAACGCATTAGGAAATCCACCTTAACCAATATCAATTCGTGGGTCCATTATAAAGACCAAAACATAAATATATATCTCATCGGTAAATCATAGACAACTATGATTCCTAACTCGACTCAAAATCAAACAATCTTTCTCAACATCAAGATGTATTAATTCATTTAGTCATGGCAACATCAATAACTTTGAGGAGATATCAAGACTCATTATAACAACTCAATCTTATGAATCAATATACTCAATAATCCAATTTGTCATAAGGAAGCTTAAAGCTTAACACATGTCTTGAAAACACTTGAAATACCAACTCACGGTAGAACATGAAATTCATAATATTAAATATCAAGTCATAATTTGGAAGTTGTAAAATAATCATGTACCAAAAACTTCAAGAAAACATCATAGAACTCATTCTTGACTCTCAAGCTCAAATATCAATATATATTTATATTCAATAATAAAAATTCTCATAGAAAGCTTAAATCATGACTCTTATCTCAAATCATTCGGAAATCATCAACTCATAATGATAATATTCAACTCATGGCATAAGTTCTCAATTTAAGAAATAAAATGATGAAATAGTCATGTGTATCGATCTTGAATAGTTCAAATATCATAAATCATTAATAAAGTAATTTAGGTGTAAAACCCACTTTGCAAAATCATGGATTTCAATAGTAGAAATTAAATCTTTGGGCACAAGAACGAAAGAAGTGTTCTTGTTC
>NW_025825103.1:0-2336 GCF_002878395.1 Capsicum annuum | reverse complement strand
GTTTGTTATCTCACCTCTTCACCTGATCATGCTATTAGAAATCTCCGAAATATGACTATTCCAAGATAGAGTATCCTATTAGTTGTGAGTATAGCTAAGTTCACGTATTATGCATCAGTTTCAGATCTTAGACAATCAATCATAACCCAGTTCGTAGGTGCCCCGTGCACAGCCCCAGTATTTCAGCAAAATGTTCAATCCAAATTTAAATATGCAACAAACTAGTAATCTAAAACCAAAAACAAAATGTTAAGTCAAATAATCATTAGTTTTTCCATAGTATCAAGTTCGATTGGTGATAAGTTTCACAAAATTCAATATCAAAAAGATAGATATTAAAACATCTATCAACAATTCAAAAATATTCTCAAGTAAGGTCAATTTCTTTATCATTTCTTTCTTCATCTCCTTCATTTTGAACACCATAAAAGGAGAATAAATAATCTCAATTAGCACTTAATGACAACATATTTAAAAAGGATGAGTTGGGCGATCGTGTATAATACCATAACGAGCAAGGAAGCAAATTGAATTTTAAGTCAAATTATTTAAATTTTTGAATTTTAAGTTAAATGGAACAATGACTCACTATTTCACTTTAAGAATTATTCATTATGCAGCCTCTGTGATGGCTATTGATTAACTAGCAATAGAAAGTAAATTTCAAAGCAAAAAGAATTAGTTTCTGCGCATGTTATAGTCATATCATGAATAAAAAAGTTTTCATGTAAATCACTATCAATAATTACAATTCCCTATCACCAAATCCACATAATCAAATGATCACTCCCATTCTAGGCTGACTTTCTGAGAATAGGCAGCAGATCACTACTTGGTAACAATTTCAACTAAGGCCAGATAATTAACGTAGGCATTACCAAGGTCTACCATCGATAACTACAAACTAAGACATCAATTGTCAGAATCTTTTGCAGCATTTTATTAAGTTAGCTTAAGGTATCTAAATCTCATACAAAGATATTGTACTTGCATCCAAGATGACAGGTACATGAACTTTCTCTGATCTTAAGCAACTGCAATGAGACAATGGAATGAATATGTACAGTTAAATTTCTCATGGCAACTAATAAAGCATTAATACAAAGTCAACAACCTCGATATCCCTAACTCAGGATTACTTATTAGTATGCCCTTTCATCTATATTCAAATCTATTCTACTTCTGTGGCTTCTTTTTACATTTTTTTTCTTTTTAGTTTTTTTTAACCATATCATAAAATCAAAGAAATTCAGTGATAGTATTTAGTTCATTATACCAACAACAAAAACATGCCCGGTGTAGTCCCACAAAGTAGGCGGGAAGGGTAGAACATATGCAGACCTAACTTCTAACTTAGAGGTAGAGCAGATGTTTCCTGTAGACCCTCGATAGAGTATATATGAATATGAAAAGCTTACTTAAATATTAATGTAGTTGTATCTATCGGGCTCATGAGATTAGGATAGGGTAAAATTAAGGATCAATTTGTTAATGTTCAAATGTGTTTCCTACCCATCAATGAAAAGAAAAGGGTTTGATTGCTTATATCTTTTTAAAACACACAGTCCTCGTACTTCATTCAAACACACACATATGCGCACACACAGACCTTCTAATCTTGTCTAGGAGCCATGATAATTAAGAACTGAAAGCAACTTAAAGCTTTGAACCTCGGTGATTCAAGATTCATAGATAATGACCAGAGGTGAGCAGCTAACTTTCACTTTTCAAAAACAAAAACAAAGTAATCTTTGTAAATTTCCCTCAAAATTTTGTTTGTTTTTGTTGTTTATCTAGTCATTCAAAAATAAGAATGTAACAATTGTTATCTTTGGTAGTGATAAAACTACTCCTTCCATTCATAAATACTCATCATATTATTGTTTGCACAACCCTTACAAAACTAAGTATTTTTACCATCATACCTTATTTAATTTCTTTAATCGTCTTTCTTTAATTAATGAAAAGTGTGATCTCTCTTCACTAAATGGAAAGAAGTGCTATGGGTAAAATAGGAAGAATAAACCCAATTATGTCTTGGCTTTCTAAAATGACAAGTATTGTGGAATATCAATTATAGTAAGGATGACAAGTATTTAGGAACGAAAGGAGGGAGCATTAAAGAATCAAGTGTTACGAACTTAGGAGACTTAATAAAGTGAAGCCTTAAACCACATCTTGTTAGTGACTCAAGCCACAAGGATAATGATCAGAATTATGTGGGCAGCCAGGACATGGATTACTCTTTCACATAATCCCGTTGTTAAGTAAGGTGATTGTGGCTAACACCTTCATCAAGTAATCCTAGATAAATTTCCATGCTATATCTCAGAAAT
>NW_025825102.1:0-1230 GCF_002878395.1 Capsicum annuum | reverse complement strand
CATGATGGCACTTATTGCAGTCCAACCTTGATAAGTAAGTTGATCATCAAGACAATAGAAATGCAAACAAATAAAGAAAAAAATCCAACACTTAAAAACTTAAAGATAACACAAGATTTCTAGAACAAAGTTAGGACAAACACGAAATATAACCAAACAAAAATTTGGAGAAATAACATAAAACCCTAAAATCTAGTGTCATAAGTATAAGAGCATCTAATATAACTCAAAATAACAAAATGTGAATATCTATTTTTGAAAATAAGTAAAAATATCCAAAATAGCTAAAGAAGGCCCGAAGTCAGCTCTGAAGCCCAAAACACGCCAATACCTTGACCACCACTTAGATAAACACGAAATGGAAAGTGTTCATACTAGGATGTACACTAAAAGAGCACAATAAAAGTGAGTATAGTCTACATGTACTCAGTAAGTGTCATAGACCGACTGAGTAAATAGAAAATAAGATAAGTAAAATATATTATGAGCATGTCACCTGTAAGAAGAAAAGTCTCAAACAGTAGCTTACACAATCTCCACTAATTTTTCTAATATATATAAGTACACACTGAAACATAAACAACACAAATATAAAGGAAAAAACATACATAAAAACCAAGCACAAGTCAAGAAAAGTTAAGGAAAGCAATCAAGATGCATATTCAAATGTAATGGACTGCAATGTGGATGGGATGAATAATGAAATCCATCACACAACATTCTATATACAACCACCGAGATTGCAGCTACCAGGTAAGACTCATAGGGGTTCACAACTCATATACAATAACTCAATCTCAACTTTTCTCTTTGGCTCGTAGTCACAGAAAAAGTTTTCATAAAAGTGTCTCATTTTCTTTTTAAAATAGTGTTTCTCTGGGGTACCAATATATCATGAATGTGTATATATAGAATAAGTATGTAATGCTCATAATTAACATAAATGATGGTATCCAATCCACCCAACACGAATGAGGATGTAATGCTTTCAATATATATATATATATATAAAATCAACTCCATATATTTATAATTCATGATTATTAACTCTGATTAGGCACCATCAGAATAAATATGCATGCAAGACATTACTAATATCATATCAAACCCTAACTCGGGTATTTTATAATGAAAAAAGTCACCAATGCTCAATATATATATATATATATAAAATAATATATTAAATGGACATCATATCTAGAGTAAAGGCATTTCAATGCACAGATAAGA
>NW_025825101.1:0-3799 GCF_002878395.1 Capsicum annuum | reverse complement strand
ATTTACATTAGCATTAGCATTCCGTGAGTACGAAGAAGAAAATATACGAATGAAAACAAAGAAGAGACTCTCCAGGTCAAAATTCCTAAATGGTATGTAGAACAAAAAGGATTAGCTCTATGTATATACTCGTAAAGCTTTACCAATCGTTGCTTATTCTGCTGCTGCCGATGGTACTATGGCCAAACTGTTAGCAATCAGTTCTCCTGAAGATTACTCCTCAAACTTGGGAACAAAGCTCATTGTGTAGTGGAACTCGATTTGTAGGCGCTGATGAAGGGGTGTCGATGCCATCAATCCTTTCTTTACATCAACTTGTATCTCCCTAATAGGGATTGCTGCCAAAAAACTCTTAATGTACTCTTTACATGCCTCTTTATCTCTATAAATGATGTTCTTTTCAGGTACCCTGTCTTCCTACATACTGTCGTCGCTGTTGGTGCTCATGACAATTTTGCTTTCATCCGCAGCCTCTTTGACATCGGTTTTCTTTTTTCTATCACAAGATGGCTTATCATCTGATTGTTGAGACTCACCAGGTGCTTGCATAATTGTTGTATCTTGGTCGAATTTGAGGATATATGCCTGATTACAACCCTCAAAAAGCCTCTCCCCAAGTGTGTCAATGATATAGTACACGTCTTTTTCAACCTTGAGGATAAAGAAGTGGTCATTCCAACTCATAATGTAAACACAGGAGTCACCATGACGAGGAGTTTCTTGAGCGGACTTAGAAATCTCATCCCATATGTTGTCAAAAGACATGGAACCATGAAGGAAGTGGAATCCTTCCTCTTCTTCGATTCCTTCGGGATGAAAGAACCCAATGAATGATTTTTCTGAGACTACTGAGAATGGACGCACTTTAGCCTCGAGAACTGTCTCGAGGTCAAAATGCTTATCTGGGAAACATTCCCTATAGGTCTCGTTTTCACAAAGATCCCTCCACTGCATCGAGCCTTCACAGATAAAAGAATCAAGTTGGGACTTGATGGGCATATCTTCAGGATTGCAGTGGAACCAATCAGCTATGACAGCAACCAAGGCTGTACAAGCGCTTTCACCAGCAGCTCGTTCACTTCGTTGATCAATCGAAGCAAAGAAGATCTGAGTCTGCAGCTTCATTTGTCCATCACGGCTTATTATTTCTTTCTGCTCCCAACTACCCACAGCAAAACTTTCATCTCCAAACTCAGAGACTGAAATCGGAGAAGTTTCCTCGGATTTGTGCCCCTGCATGAACTACACACATTAGTAAGAGGACTAGTTATGACATATATCTTCAATCATGAACAAGAAAACCTCAGCAGTTAGATACTTGATACAACCGTACAAGTAGACTAAGCTACTAAAGAAAGCTACCAAACTTTGTAATCTTCAATTCGGCAGCACATTGGTGTAGTTATTGCACGTTGATCAGACCATGACATGAAGATAAAAAATGACTCATCAAACATGACAAAGAAAGCAAGAAAAAAGGAGACGTACCCTAGAAGAAGACTCGTCAGATGAGCAAAGCTGTCGGCGATCAAAGCCTATATCGTCTGCACCATCCGCTCCATAATGTTTCTTCAACAATGGCTCCCCCTTGGTTTTAGGATATTTGAAACTCAACTTCCTCTTCCTCCAGGAAAGAAGACCATGTTTTGAACTCTGCTCTGTAGATTGATTTGCTGCAGTTTTATCCTCAGGGTACTTGTGCTTTGTGTCTGAAATATGATGGCTGTAGTGGACTAAATCCTCGTCACTGCTGCTGCCGCTTGTATTAGAACAAAATGATCCACCAGCATGGTTCGGATAGACGAGTGCTTCATAACTGAATGACTTCTGAACACTTGTATCCTCTTTTCCTTCCTCAGATTCTCCTACCGAATCCTCATCAAGTGAATCTGTATCCACAGGATAAACATAATCGGGATCCTCACTTCCGACCGAGTTCCTTCCATCACTGCTGCTGCCTTCCTCTGCATGATATGCCTTCTTGTGTCGCCTAAAAGATAATGCTTTCAAAAATTTAACCTTTCGCAGACCTGCTTTTAAAGAACCACACCCATTTCTGTCTGTCAACAAAGCCTTTCCAGGGTTCGGAGATACTGGAGCAGACATGATAAACTTCGGAAATGTCTTTGAAGCTTCGTGAGTGTTCCTCAATTCCACAAGGTTGAGCACTAGCTGTCAACAAATATGTGAACATATCTTTAGGAAACAGTCGCATTAGATAATATGTTCACGTAGCTGCAGGAATACAAGAACGCAAGCAAAAAGCATGTGTTTTAGTTTCTCTTACACAGAGTGAAAGGCAACTCTTGAAGCTGCCAACAGAGACTTCCAAAGGAACGAAAATTTCAATGCCCTCTTGTTTATCTCCAGCTACTGAAGCAAAGTCTGCAAGATTCAATGTTGCAGAAGAAAGTATGGGTACCTTCTGATTTGGTCCTTTGCTTGTACCCTGATTCAGCAGAAGTATGAATAAATACAAAGAAGGGAGTAAATGAACAATGAAATCGAACACAAAGACAACGTGTTCAATGGAGGAATTAGTGTCGATGAAAAGCTAAAACCAAAACTAAAGGATTAGAAGCACGAAATAATACACCCGGGGATTGGAAAACACACGATTATCATGAACGATAGGTTCAAAGCAGTCAAAGGAACACGCAGCTAAGGCCAATGTTGTGCCTATGGAAGAAGAAAAACTTGCTTCAGTCTCAAACAAGTTGAGATATAAGAATTTACTATTCCATTTAAGCTCAACACATGTCATCATCAAACCAAATAAAAATACAAGCGAAAATAAGTTACATAAAAAAAATAATTAAAACCTATTTCCAACTAGTAGATATGGCCTATATGAGTCTGCATTGATTCCAAGAAATTATAGTTCGTTCGAGACAACTTCTCTAGGTCTGTCTCGTCTCCTTCTAACACCTTGGTCACCATGGTCTCACACCTACTAACCGGTGCATCTGGAGGTCGCGGCAAGACGTTGAACCTGTGAAAGAAGTAGTCATTAAAAAGTTCAAACTATTTATCATTAACAACTCCTCCTATTGTTTCTTTCCTTAAAAACCAATTGTTGGATGCACACCAAAACAACTTTGGGAAGGAATAATCCTCAAGGTGCCTAATCATTTGCTACCATTTTTATTTAATAATAGACTATGCCCATAATGCTTCTTTTTTCCTTATCCAGAAAGCACATCTCTATATGTCTAAGAGAAAATTTTGAATGAATACAGTAGGTCTCACCATCCACCATATAACATCAAAATAAATGAACCCCACAAGCTCAGAAAGTGAATCCATTAAACTGCAATCATTACATTCCAGAAGGCTTAAAAAGCTTCTGACTCCCAGTGCATGTCAGTAACAGTTTCTTAGACATCAATATAACAAAGTTAAAACTCACTTTATGCCAGTAGCATGTTTAAAAATTATACTGTGTATATATATTGGACACTTTAGGCGAAATTCTTGGCTTTGCCACTTTTAAACTCACTAAGCTACTAGTACTCTAGGAGTAATAAAACTCAGTAAAAATGATGCTGCAATATACTGAATCACCATGCTCAAATTATCAAAACTAAGCATCAACCTAACCAATAAAAGAAAAAATAAGTATCCTAATTTGCGGAAATTCAAGAAATTTATCATCCCAAGAAGTTGTCTAACATGACCAGGATTCATAAAACAATACAAATAGCATCCAATTTCAAGACAACAAAGGTACAAGCACTAGACATTCAGATAACACGTACAGTTCTCTATAACAGTCAGACCTCACTATATCAGAGACCTT
>NW_025825100.1:0-2040 GCF_002878395.1 Capsicum annuum | reverse complement strand
AGATATCCAAAGGACAGAGAAATATACAGAGGTTGGTTGAAAATGTTGAACAGACAGAGATGAAGAGTTTGGAAGAAGTGATGGAAATTTATTTGGATAATTTAATTTCCAGTAGCTTGGTAATTTCTTTCAATGATATAGGTGATGACCCGACTTGCCAACTACATGATCTTGTGCATGACTTTTGTTTGATAAAAGCAAAAGAGGAAAAGTTGTTCGAGCAGCAGATAAGTTCAAGTGATCCATCTTTTTCTTCTTCAGATTTGATGCCACGCATGGTAAACATTTCTTATAATAAGGAGCAGTTTGGGCTTAACAATTTCATCCTGTTTATTTCAAAAATGAAAAAGCATTCTTGTAAGAGCCTCTGTTCTTTGGAGATAACCGGAGACGAGATGGAAGATCGTCTTTCTGACTCATGTCACCTAAGAGACTTGAGGCTTCTTAGAGTGTTGATCTTGTTTCACTCTTTTATGATGGTGAAAGATTCTTTGCTGAATGAAATATGCATGTTGAATCATTTGAGGTTCTTAAGAATTGGGACAGAAGTTAAATCTCTGCCTTCATCTTTCTCAAATCTCTGGAATCTAGAAACCCTCTTGGTTGATAACAAGTTATCAACCTTGGTACTATTACCGAGAATTTGGGCTATTGTAAAGTTGCGAGTGCTGTGCACTCATGCTTGTTCTTTCTTTGATTTGGATATAGATGAACCAATACTGATTGTAGAGGATTTAAAGTTAGAGAACTTGAGAATATGCGAGTGCTGTGCACTCATGCTTTCCTATTCGAAAGAAACAGAGGATTTTTTCATAAGGTTCCCCAATCTTCAAAGGCTTGTATTTGATCTCAAGGAATCATGGGATTATTCACCAGAGCTATATTGGTTTCCAAACTTGGATTTCCTTCATGAACTAGAAACCCTCGAAGTAGTGTTTGAAAGTTCAATCACAAATGACAATGGGCCCTCTGCAGCGACAAATTGGACATGGGATTTTCACTTTCCTTCCAATTTGAAAATATTGTCGTTGTTGAACTTTCCTCTGACATCCGATTCACTATCAATAATAGCGAGACTTCCCAACCTTGAACACTTGTTCCTTACGAGAACAATCATCAAATGGGGAGAATGGAACATGAGAGAGGAAGACACCTTGGAGAATCTCAAATTTTTGATGTTGGATAATGTGACTCTTGCTAAGTGGGAGTTTGGAGAGGAATCCTTTCCCATGCTTGAGAAATTACAACTGTGGGGATGTCATATGCTTGAGGAGATTCCGTCTAATTTTGGGGATATTGGTTCATTGAAAATTATTCAACTTGTAGAGAGCCCTCAACTTGAAAATTCGGAGATTAAGGAATATGTTGAGGATATTATGGGATGGGATCTTGAGGTTCTTGGCCCGAATAATATCACATTATTTAAGTAGCTTGAAGAATTATGTGGGGGAATTCTTGAGCACCACCATAACAGGTATGTCTGATGAACTGTCTGTTTGTGAATAATAATAAGTCAAAATTTAGCAAGTATTTGTTGTTTTTGTTTCTTCGTCTCATTTACATGTATAAAAATTTACATCTGGCCCTGCCATTGATTCTTTTATTCTTTACTTCTATGACTTTTTACGCTCCTTATTTCAGTTTTCTTGTATTCATTGAAAGGAATAGAAGGTGAAGTTACTTTGATATTGACTATTGGAAAATATAATCATGGAAATAGGAAAAGAAAGTGAAAACAAATAACTCATCAGTACGTCACACAATAGTCATCCATTGTTTAATGAATTGTTATTCAAAAGTTCATAATCTGAAGCGTAACTAATACGGAGTAAAAGTTTCTTTCATTCTGTACTTGTCAAAAAGCAGAACCCGTCCCTGCTTCCCCAAGCTCTTCTGACAGGCTCAGTTCACACCTCCTAGTTGGCGTGCCGCTGCTATGCCTAGCACTGGGAGTTTTCTGCTACCGAACGCCAGCGACTTCAACTGTAAGTCCCTCTTTGAAACATACATGAAATTGGCAACCTCTATACCATATGCAAG
>NW_025825099.1:0-1039 GCF_002878395.1 Capsicum annuum | reverse complement strand
ACATATATATAAGCAACATATATAAAATATATGCAAATTAAAGTACGCTAATTGTAATTTTGAATGAGCAATGGTAAGAGTTTTCCGTGTATTTTCAAATCTTTTTCTCGTAGTAAAAGAATGAAATTTTATATCAACGAGTCTCAATAAATCATCACCTCATTAATGGCCGTTTGAACATGAGAATTTTTTTTAAAAAATTCTTTTCACTTTATTTTAAATATAACTTTACATTGGTGTTTGATCACGAGAATTTAAAATATAATTTAAAATTATATTTTAAAAAATAAAAATAAGTAAAATTTTTTTAATTGTTTTCACTTTTTTTTCACTTTTATCTTTCTCACAAAAATTCAAAACAACCTCAATTTATATTTATGATCAAACACAATTTCAATTTCAACTTTAAAAAAAATTAGTAATTTTTGTAGCTCAACACCTATTAATATTGACAATAAAACATGAATGCAGTGTTAGATAATTTCAAAAAAAGTAAAGCTATTTGTGATAGATTAAAAAGGAAAATGTTTCACAGGACACAATACTAATTATTAGCATGAAGACAGTTGGTTTTGACATATATAAAAAGTAAGTAAAACATATTAAAGTTAAATAAAAAAAACATTGATACCAATAATATAACTTGCCATAATTATCCAAAGCTTTAATTAAAAGTGATAAATGTTAAATACTAAAAATAAGGAAATAATATAATTAATAAATATTAGATAATTGATTTACGAATATTTAATTAAAATAGATTTTTCAAAAAAGTTTCTATAGCTTGTAATTATTTCTTTAGTCTAGTAATTATTGAAAAGTTTTACTATAACTTGTAAATAACAATCTAATAAATCTATTTAGGATAATTTTCACTTTACATACCATATTGATACAACCCATATACAATACTGATGCAGTTTTTAACTTGATCATTCGACGCTTTTCTAAAAAAAAATTTAGTTTTTTTTCTACAAATTGTGTAACTAAAAAATATTCTGCTTTTTTTGTTGTTTAAAAATAATAATTAAATATAATT
>NW_025825098.1:0-1970 GCF_002878395.1 Capsicum annuum | reverse complement strand
GAGCTTAGAATCATTCTCATGATTCTAGTCTTAGGTCTCGTTATGTTTGAAAATTGAAAATCCCAAAAAGAAATTCACTATTCATGTTTTTGTCTTTAGGTCAAATTTTGAGTCTTTGATTTCATTGTTTTTCTTGTTTTTTGGTTTTAGATTCTTGTTCCCTAACACCATTAGAGTGTAAACCTTGAATTTAAGCTCAATGAGAAGTGAATTATAGGGTCTACCATTGTTGAGAAGCTCAAGTTTAAAGGTTGAAGGTGGGAGTTAAACTCTGGAATTTTTGGTTGAGAATTTAAACAAAAAGATTCTTGGAATGTGTATAGAAGGTTTAAATTAGCCTTGGTTCAAAATTTCATCGTATTCCGATCAACGGTTTAAGAGATAGAGAATTTTGAAATTTTTGGTGTTCTTGAGTGTTCTTGAGGAAGATTCAAATATTCATCTTGAATTCATACCAAATGGTGTCTTTGATCCCCAAAAGTGAATAAAAAGGTGTACAAAAGTGTTTGTACAAGCTCATTTTGAAGATCCTAAAGAATATTCTAAAGTGAGGACAAAAGTGATACGAGTATGATCATGTAGATGGACTTATGAGGCCATACGTTAGACCATGATCTTGGTGTGTGCAATTAAGGGAAAAGGAGAACCTAAATGGACACCAAAACAGTCCACTACATACACTAAAAGGGCCAAATCAGACCACTACATACACTAGAAGGGTGCCCCTTCACTAAGGGGCCTTTTGGTTATTTTACCTATTATTTGTAATACACTATAAATAGAATAATGTAGTGTTTCATTAGGAGATTTTGATGAATATTATGAGTTTATAACACTTGAAACATATCCTCTCTAAGGAGAGAAGACCACCAACCCGAAATTATAACTAGGAAAATCAACTTGAATGTGGAATCGCTCGTGTTGGATTCAAGCTTGGAAACGTTGGATGCTTGGGAGATTAGGGTCACTCTTGTGCCAATGTAAATTTTAGGTATTTGATGTGTGTGATGTTAAAGGTCCAGGAGTGGAATAGGTTTTTGGGTTGTTAATATTATACCTTCAATTTGTCTAACTATCTATTCTTTTGTTTCTTTGTAATCGTGTAGTAGTGTTGATGTTGTAACCGTGTGGTTATGTTTTTAATGTGGAATCCAAAATTAGTCTACTGTTCATCTTGTTCTTGTTGTGTTGCTACTTTTTTGGTGTTATTATGCCCTAGTGCCTTGTATTCTTCTTGTTGGTAGCGAATCTGAGAGGGGTCGCCAAAAGAGGTCCTCGGTTTCTTGGCTAGTGGACTGATTTTCGTGTTTTTTTTGTGTTTCCTTATATTTCTTATATCATTTGGCATCATAGCATGGCTAGATCTTGTTCCTACAATATTAATCTTGGGCTTTCTTGTTAGAAAATTCAAAAGAAAAAGTTGAAATATGAAAA
The DNA here is from genome assembly GCF_002878395.1 of Capsicum annuum. Taxonomy (NCBI): domain Eukaryota; kingdom Viridiplantae; phylum Streptophyta; class Magnoliopsida; order Solanales; family Solanaceae; genus Capsicum; species Capsicum annuum. Next base: position 536 of record NW_025825098.1, on the reverse strand, counting down.
TTCCAAAAAGAAGAAAATCTGTCCATTTTTGTGTCTTGGCCGAAATTGTTTTCTTGTTGTGTCTTGGCTGAGATTTTTATTGTTTTGAGTCTTGATCTAGGAGTCATTTTTTTTGTTTTGTTGTTTCTAGTGTTATATTCTTCACCTTTAACACTAAAGAAGTCTAGATCTAGCTTTGAGCTTTAATTGTTGATGTTGTTGTTGTGAACTAAACTCTGGCCGTGTGATTGTTGTTGGTATTGTTGTTGTGGATTCAAAGATTAGACGTGTGGTGTGTTGTGGTGAGAATACTGAATGAGGACATATACATGAATGGACAAACCATAACTAAAAACATCGCAACTCAATGTATTGAAACTCAGATACTACTTTACTGTCATCTGAACTCACTACTAATGCTTGAGATACTAAATAACTGAATCATCTGATATTGATAACTGAATACCAGAGTTAAGATCATTCTAATCTAGTGAGTGATCTCGAAAATTGATGATACTAAAATTGATTAAACTAATTTACTCATATCAATTACTGAA
>NW_025825097.1:0-1236 GCF_002878395.1 Capsicum annuum | reverse complement strand
CTTTCAATTTTTTGCCTCAATCTGTTGAGCGTGAATCATCAGTCTATCAAGATCCATATCCCCTATAAGCATGGTAGTCCTACACTCCTTGACTACCAAACAGGATACTCTAGTAACAAGCTTACTCATACTCGACCTAAGGTCTACCATCGTATCAGTGGCATACTTAGACAACTATTGAACTTAAGGCAGTACTCTTTCACTATTATCGAACCCTGCCTCTGGTTTAAAAAATCCTCTAACTTAGCTTCTCTCATTTCACATGGAAAGACCCTATCTAGAAAGGCATCTTGAAATACCTGCCAACTCATAGGAGCTGCATTCTCATGTCTACCATTTTTCCACATAACTACTCAATCATACACGATATTCTTAAGACTATAGGATGCCAACTCTACACTCTCTTCCACAGTAACATGCATAATCTAGGTGATCTTTCTTATTTTATCTAAGTAAAGATATGGGTACTCACTTGCTTTTGACCCAAAGAACTTAGGCGGATTAAATCTCATGAATTCACAAATTTTGGCTTCTTCTAAATCCCTATTCTACAGAAGTAGGACTGCCGCCTGATGGTTGCTCTTAACATTGACAGTCAAAGCTTGGGTTAATGCTTGAAAGGCAGCCTAAAATACTACATGAAATGCATTCTCATTCAGATAGTCAACGGGCTAGGGTGGCTGGCTATCATTTCTGCATGCATTAGCTCAACAAAGAGGCATGTTCAACTGTCAAGTAAGAGCATGAGTTAAAAGTAGATAGAGATTCTTTAAGTATGATAGATCATGAAAGAAAAGGATGGCTTTCTAAAATATCCTGTTACCTCTTGATCATAAATGTGGCGTGCTTCACACCTATAATCAAGACTCTACTTAACGCAGCTTGTCTGACTCTTTAGGACTCTTATAACCATAGGCTCTGATATCAATTTTGTAACACCTCGAAAATAGATCCTGAGACGTCATATAGTGCTCAAGACTATGGGTAGCCTTAAGATAACCCTGTAAGCCTTCTACTAAATCTAAATCTCATAATAAGGAAATATACATATATAATCAAAGCTAAAATGCAGAATTTTGTCTGAGCGAAGATGAAATTATCAAAACATGATATCTAAAAATTATTGACTTTAAAATGTGGACAATCAATACTGGAAATCTAAATCATGACTAGAAGTCTGATGAGCCTCTAATACTAACAACTACAGAGCCACTGCGATAAATCCCCAAGTAACTC
>NW_025825096.1:0-1092 GCF_002878395.1 Capsicum annuum | reverse complement strand
GAGAATAATATATGATCATGGATCTCAAGCAACATGCTACTATGGGAAAAATCTTGGAACCTCTTCTAGATCTGATGCTACAATACCAATAATATTTTTTAAAGTTTAATCAACATAGAGACGGAATTTGGATCAATTAATGATGAAATTGATTCCCACCCTAACAGATTACACAGTTTCTTTAGTGATTGAGCGGTTACATAGATTAATATCCTTACATTTACATTGGTCAAACACTCTTACCAATCACCCATCAATTGTAGCACCTAGAGTTTCTGCTACTCTTACTACTACTAAAATTGATGAGGTTCATGCATCGGTTTCTGATGATGACTATAACTCTCCAGCCTTGCATTAGTTAGCCTATTTTGTTTTAACTGTATTGTCCGAGTTACGAATGTTTTTTATTTAACTATACAATTTTTATTTGTTCTGCCAATTTAAGATCTAGTGGAATATTAACTTACATAAATATATGTTATCTTTAATGCTGTCAAAATCAATCACATTTGGTTTATACATCAAACACCCCTACACACGCACACACACCCATCCCACCCATCACATTTAAAATGAGTGATATTTTAGATGGGTATGGGTTTGAGACCATATTTAATCCATAGAAATATGGGTAATTATGAGTAACATATGCATATAAACAAAAATATTCCATCATCTTTACTAAGTTCATTTCTTCGTCGAATTGAAGTCTCATACCAAATGAGTTGTAGACAAAGATACCAGTGGAAATTTATCATCATTTTACATGAAAACATTAACTCATTTATGTTCCAAATTTAGTTTTTGATGTAGGAAAAATTAGAAGAATCCTGATCTTTTTATTAAATAATTGTGATTACTAATTGTAGACTTGACTATAGGTCTTTCCCCAACTCTTTTTTGATATGTGTCATAGTCGATTTTATTTATGTTTGTACACTTAATTGTTAGTTAATTAGTGTCTATGATTGTTTTTTGCAGTGATATTTTTGATATCTACTATTACAGTAAATTTATTTTGCAGCCAAAATATTGTGTTCTATGATTTTGGAAAAAGAAATCATTATAAATGAACTATTGGTTGTATTTTGT
>NW_025825095.1:0-2070 GCF_002878395.1 Capsicum annuum | reverse complement strand
CGAGCAGCACAGACAGGGTCAGACTAGGCCACAAGGAGGGAGTCGCCCTCAGTATCCAGATCGTTCATCTATACCAGCAGCATCATCTGGTAGTGCTCCCGTGCGTAGAGGTAGGCAAGAGCAAGGTAGCAGGTCATATGCATCCAAGTCCCAGTACAGTGCTGGTGGTAAGCCAAATCGTCCCCTGTGTCCTAAGTATGGTAGGGCTCATACAGGTGAGTGTTGGGGTGAGAAGAGGGGTTATTTCCAGTGTGGTGACATGGGTCATAGAGTTAGAGATTTTCCACAGGATGGACAAGGGCATCGTAAATATCACCCTCAGATCCAGACTTAGACTGTTAGTGCTCCAGTTCCAGCAGCTCGCCCAGCCCTAGCTCAGGGCATCTCTTCTAGCAATGCTGGCGGGCAGCGCCAGAATAGATTCTATGCTTTATTGTCCCACCAGGAATAGGAGGACTCTCTCGATGTTGTTACTGGCATGCTTCGTATATTTCAGTTTGATGTGTATGCTTTGTTGGATCCTAGATCCAGTTTCTCATATGTTACACCTTTGATTGCTGTGAATTTTGAAATGATTCCTGAGATTATTCCTGAGCATATCCTAGTTTCTACCCTAGTAGGTGATTCGATTGTTGCCCAAAAAGTGTATAAAAAGTGTCCTATTACCATTCTTCATAGAGTCTTATTGGCTGATCTGATTAAGTTAGACATGATAGATTTTGATGTGATTCTGTGTATGGAATGGTTGTATTCTTCTTATGCCTCTATTGATTGTCGGACCCGAGTGGTCAAGTTTCAGTTTTCGGGTACATCCGTGTTTGAGTGGTTTTGGATTTCTCTGTCACCCAAGAGTCATTTTATCTCTTACCTCAAAGCTAGAAAGCTTATTTCCAAGGGGTGTATTGACCATTTGGTTAGAGTCGAAGACACTAAGTCTGAGACTCCAACTCTCCAGTCTGTTAACGTCGTCAATGAGTTTTCTAATGTCTTTCTGGATGATCTCCGAGGGATACCACCTAGTAGAGAGATAGAGTTTGGGATTGATCTTCTTCCCGATACTCAGCCTATTTCTATTCCTCCTTACCGTATGGCCCCTGGATAACTTAAGGAGTTGAAAGAGAAACTCAAAGATCTACTAAATAAGGGTTTCATAAGGCCCAGTATTTCTCCTTGGGGTACTCCTGTGTTGTTTGTGAGAAAGAAAGATGGCTTTTGTGTATGTGCATTGATTACCACCAACTGAAAAAGTCACCGTAAAAAATAAGTACCCCCTTGCGAGAATAGATGATTTTTTTGACCAATTACAAGGTGCAAGTTATTTCTAAAAGATAGATCTTCGTTTCGACTATTATCAACTCAAAGTTAGGGAGTGTGACATCCCAAAACCCGCTTTTCGAACTCGTTATGGCTATTTTGAGTTTTTTGTTATGTCTTTTAGGTTAACTAATGCCCCAACAGCTTTCATAGACCTCATGAATCAAGTTTTCAGACCATATCTGGATATGTTTGTCATAGTGTTCCTCGATGATATAGTGGTGTACTCCCGTGGTGAGGATGAACATTCTAATCATCTCCGAACTGTCTTGCAAACCCTTAGAGATCACAAGTTGTTTGCCAAGTTTAGTAAGTGTGAGTTTTGGCTAAAGTCAATTGCTTTTTTAGGTCATATCATTTCTTCCTAGGGTATTAGAGCTGATCCCCAAAAGACCGAAGCTGTTAGAAATTGGCCTCGACCTATTTCTCCAATTGATATCTGAAGTTTCTTGGGTTTAGCTGGCTATTACCACCGTTTTGTTTAGGTTTTCTCCTCTATAGCATCTCCTATGACTCAGTTGACCCAAAAAAAAGTGAATTTCTTGTGGTCTGAATCTTGTGAGAAGAGTTTTCAGGAGTTGAAGACTCGACTCACTTCAGCCCCTGTTTTGACTTTGCCTGATGGTGTTGATGGTTTTGTGGTGTACTGTGATGCTTTGAGATTTCAGTTGGGTTGCGTATTGATGCAGAAGGGTAAGGTGATAGCTTATGCTTCTAGACAGTTGAAACCCCATGAGAAAAATTACCCCACCCATG
>NW_025825094.1:0-1933 GCF_002878395.1 Capsicum annuum | reverse complement strand
ATTCTCTCAACTTCTATATTTTCTTTGATTTTTATTTTTTAATATTTTTCTTCATTTTCTTCTTTTTTCGCAATTTTTATAATTTTTGTTCTTTTTATTGTTTTCTTTCATTCAAGCTACATCTCATGAGCAAGAGTTAACACTATCACATTATAAAGGCAAGACTTATGACTTCAAACAACAAGCTATGTTTCATGGGCAAGAGTTGACACTACCACATTATGTTTTTATTTATGAGATGTTCTACAAATATTGCCTTAGAGGCAACACTTAGCTTAAGGACTTACAAACTACAAGTTATGCCCCACAGGCAAGAGTTAACTTTACCACATTATATTTTCATTTATGAGATGTTCTACAACTATTGCCTTAGAGGCAAAACTTAATTAGCTCAGGGACTTTCAAACTACAAATTATGCCCCACGGGTAAGAGTTGACTCTACTATGTTATGTCTTCATTTATGAGATGTTCTACAATTCTTGCCTTAGAGGTAGTCAAAGATTTTCAAACAATAAATTATGCCCCACGGGCAAGAGTTGACACTACCACATTATGTCTTCATGTATTAGATGTTCTACAACTCTTGCCTTAGAGGCAAGACTTAACTCAAAGACTTTCAAACTACAAATTATGCTTAATGGGCAAGAGTTGACACTAACACATTATGTCTTCATTTATGGGATGTTCTACAACTCTTGCCTTAGAGGCAAGACTTAATGAGCATAAGGATTATCAAATAATAAATTATGCCCCACGGATAAAAGTTGACACTATCACATTATGTCTTCATTTATGAGATGTTCTACAACTCTTGCCTTAGAGGCAAGACTTAGCTCAAGGACTTTCAAAAAATAAATTATGCCCCACGGGCAAGAGGTGACACTACCACTTATTTATGAGATATTCTACAACTCTCACCTTAGAGACACGATTTATGTCAAAAATGTTCAAAGAACTTCGTAACAATAATTCATGCCCTTAAATTTGCTTTGATGTAAAAAAAAAATTTCTTTGCGGATTATCTAATTTTTTATTTATTAGCAAAATATAATAGAAGTTGAGAAAAAAAAGCGATCAAATAACTAGAGAAATAAAAAAAAGATTGAGAAAAAAAAAAGGAAAGATAAAGATCAAGAAAAAAATGAAGAATTAAAAAAATTAAGAAAAATAAAAATGAGAGGAAAATTAAAAATAAAGTTTGAGAAAAATAAGGGGGAAAAGAGAACTGAAAAAAGAAAAAAATGATCAAACAAAATAGAGAAATAAAAAAAAATTGAGAAATAAAAGGCAAGAAAAAATAAAGATTAAGAAAAAAGCGAAGAATTAAAAATTTTGAGAAAATAAAAATGATATGAAAAATAAAAATAAAGTTTGAGAAAAATGAGGGGGAAAAAAAGAACTGATAAAAACAAAAAATAAAAGAAAAACAAAGGTTAAAAACAAATGAATAAAAAAAAAAAGAAATAGATAATGCTTGAGAAAAAATAATAAAAAAATAAAGGTTGAGACAAATAAATTAAAATATGAAAATAAAATTAAATAAAAAAATAGAAAGTGAAAATAATAAAAAAATTAGAATAATAAAGTTAAAAGAAAAAATAAAAAGAGAAAATAATAATAATAAAAAATTTTGAAAGACAAATGAGTATGGAAAGTTTAAAAATATATTTGAGGTATAGAGGGGCAAAATGGTACTTGTACTATACTTAAAAAGTAAGGAAGGTTATTCTTTAAAGACATTTCTTATTGAGGTCAAATATCTAAAGTCACCCATATTTGGGTCTATGACATGCAATTTACTGGTCCATGTCCTTTCCCCATTTTTGTTTTCTATAAATTTTCAACTGAAAAATATTCTATTTTTTTTGTTGTTAAAAAATAATAATTAAATATGATTGTATAAAACTGATACGATTATTATATAGAATATGT
>NW_025825093.1:0-1830 GCF_002878395.1 Capsicum annuum | reverse complement strand
TATAGGGAATGCGAAGAATGGGGTAGGGACAAGTGGGATTCGTCTAGGGATTCAAATCCCTATGCCAAGTTTGATAGTTACTTGTTTAAAGATAGGTGATTGTGTGTACCCTCTAAATCTTGGAGAGAGTTGTTTGTGAGGGAAGCACATAATGGCGGTCTAATGGGTCACTTTGGGGTCGAAAAGACCCTCGGAATATTGGAGGAGCAATTCTATTAGCCAAAAATGCACAAGGATATGTCTAGGATTTGCGCCAATGTGTAGATTACAAAGGAACCAAATATTGGCTCCAACCTCATGGGTTGTACACCCCGCTACCCACCCCTTTACATCCTTGTCTTGATATATCTATAGATTTTGTGTTAGGGTTGCCAAGGACTAGAAGAGGTCGGGATAGTATCTTTGTTGTGGTTGATCGGTTTTCTAAGATGGCACACTTTATTCCAAGCTCTAAATGTGACGATGCACCTAGTGTGGCCTCTTTGTTTGTTGATAATGTTGTCAAGTTACATGGTGTTCCAAGGACCATTGTGAGTGATAGGGACTCTAAGTTCCTAAGTCACTTTTAGAAGTCCATGTGGGGTAGGCTTGGTACCATGTTGTTGTTCTCCACTTCTTGACACCCACAAACTGATAGCCAAACGGAAGTAGTAAATAGGACTTTAGGTGCTATGATACATTCCATGATTAAGGGAATATTGACTTCTTAGGAGGAACACCTACCATTGATTGAGTTTGCCTATAATCGTGTCATACACTCAAGTACGGGAATGACTCCCTTTGAGTGTGTATACGGCCTCAACCCCCTTACCCCTTTGGATTTAACTCCTTTGCCAAGTGATCTTATGATTAGCATAGATGGAAGAAAGTGGACAATTTTATGAAAAAGTTGCATCAGAAGGTGCGGCTACAACTTGAGAAGAAAAATAAAGAGATTGCAAAACGGGCAAACAAAGAAAGAAGAAACTCATTCTTGAACCGGGAGATTGGGTGTGGGTGCACCTTAGGAAGGATCGATTTCCATCTCAAAAGAATACCAAATTAATGCCAAGGGGTGATGGTCCATTCCGAGTACTTGAAATAATTAATGATAATGCCTACAAGATTGGCGTTCCCCCGGAATACCAAGTGCACAACACTTTTAACGTGTGTTATCTTTCTCTAGTGGATGCGGTTGAGGATAACCAAATCTCGAATTTAAGGTAAAATTCCTCTCAAGATGGAGAGGATGATACGAGTGTACCAAGCTGTCCAACAAGTTCTACAAGTTGTCCAACAAGTTCACGACCATTCACACGTATCCAAGATCAGGAGTTGCAAAAACTCCAAGCTATGTTCATGCAAATGGTCGTGTGTGAGTTGGTACTTGAGCCTTCCAATGGATTAAATGTGTTTAAGTATGAAGAGGAGCCTTGAAGTGTAATAAACTTACACTCCAAGGCCACCCCTTGGAAAGGGTAGGATAGTCATTTGTTAGCTCACTTTGTGGACTAACATAAATAGATAGTGTTAGGGTTATTTTTGAGTTAGTTCATTCATATTTTGGAAGACAACAAACACTTTGTAATATTTTGAAACTTCTCTCTTTCATTAGAGAAGCCCAAATTCTAAAAACTCACTAGTAGAGTGATACTAGTGTTGTCTCTTGGCTAGAAACTAGGGTCGTGGGGTTCTTTGAGTTCCTCTTGGTTCAAGTAAGAGCTTGGTATTAATATTCATTGCTCTTAGGATTCTTTCTCTTGTTAGGGTTCTTAGATCATTGAATATTGTGTGTCAAGTTACTATCCCTCTTGTAATCTTGTTAATCTTGTGTTGTTGGAATTTTGAAGT
>NW_025825092.1:0-3313 GCF_002878395.1 Capsicum annuum | reverse complement strand
CATCAAACCTGTGCTTTGCAAAAAAACCTGCAAGCCATCAAAGAAAACAAAGCAGAACGAACAAAATTTTCTGCCCTAGTTTGCACTAGGAAAATTTTGTGAGTTATTAAAAAAACTATAAACAAATTTAAAAATAAATAAATAAAAATGACAGAAATCTAGGCTAGGTACGCAATAAAATATGAACACTATTCTCAATAATGCAACCAAAGGAAGTTATGCCTTATGAATGCATGAAAAAGTGTTAGGATATTTGCTCCCTAAAATGCAACTAGGGATTGTCATACCCTATGAAGACATAAAGAAGAAAAAATAGGAAGATTTATTTCCTAAAATGACAACTAGGGGATGACGCCCTATGAAAACGAAATAAAATGTCAAATAGTGCCCTATGAAGACGAGAGAAGATGTTAACTAGGGGATGGTGCCCTATGAAGACGAATAAGATGTCAACTAGGGGATGGCGCCCTATGAAGATGAGTGTAACGCCCCGATTTTCTGAATCGGAATACTACACGGTGCTCATGACCCCGAGGGACCATAAAAGCTACTGTGACTGGAAAGCTACTGCTAGTCTGGAACTCGTGGCTTTGGACCTATGGTGTAACATGAAAAGAAATCACCATAGCGCAAATGCGTCGGTACCACTGGAGTACTGAGTATACGAGTGAGGTAGGCTAATGCAAAGGGTTTACATGCATGAATAATGCTAACTGACTGACTAATATGAACGTAAGAGTACAAACATACATACATAGTAACTCAGATCGTAAGTACGTGGTAGCTAAATCTGTACACTAATACATGATTGGAACTGTAGTTCTGATACATAAGCGACTGTGTCTGACTGTCCTGAATCTGGTAGAACTCTCTGAGTCCCGTGCTATAACTTAATTTGACTGTATCTAACAATCCTGGTATACTGATATCTGAAGAACTGTCTGAGTTCTTTTACAGAGACTTATACTGAAACTGTGGGAGGTAGTTGTTTAACCGACATGCCCCATGTATACCATTATGGCTAAGCAGGAATCCAATCTCTGCCCCAACTGGAGGTGTGTCAATACCGCGCCACTGGTAAGGACAGTTGTGAGTGACCCTTATCTGGCAGGTACTCAAAGTGAGAACGGTGGGACCCTAAACTGACAGGTTAAGCCACCTCATCAACCCTAATCTGACAGGTTAAGATGTCTCAACCTACGCTGGCTACGTAGTTCTAGAACACAAGGATGACTGCTAAGAATCACACTCTGAACTGTCAGGTGAGTTCCCATCCTTGGGTTCATTTGAAGCTAAATTCTGCCTAAGTCTGACGACATTTGTGACAAGGCATCAAAAATATGACAGGCCATCAAAAATGTCGTCACACAGGAGCTGAAATTGATGGTTTCTACCTAAGTCTGACGACATTTGTGACAAGGCATCAAAAATATAACAGGCCATAAAAAATATCATCACACAGAAGCTGGATTCTGCCTAAGGCTGACGACCTTCATGATAGGGCGTCACAAATGTGGTAAGCTATCATGAATGTCATCACTTAGGAGATGGTTTCTGCCTAAGGCTGACGACCTTCATAATAGGGCGTCACAAATGTGGTAAGCTATCAAGAATGTCGTCACTTAGGAACTGGTTTCTGCCTAAGCCTGACGACCTTTGTGATAGGGCATCACAAATGTGGTAAGCTATCACGAATGTCGTCACACTGTTTCCAGCTTGACATGCTGGAGTAAAGTAAGAATAACTTTTTCCTCCAATATCGGATTTAGACAAAATTGGTATTGTTGGAAAGCTAATGCTTTATCTATCTATTGATAGGTCATGAGCTCAAAAATTCCAAGTATAATGAGAGATATGCTTGTTTGAAGTTGACTATACGAATATCCTTCTCAAGAATTCAATCCGTAAGGAATGTTTTGATTCGTCTGATAGCTAGGAGTCATTTGAAGCCATAATATACATCTAACCTACTCATAAAACTATAAAAGAACCATGATGTTCTATGCATGAGCTTGGTACATGGCTCTAATATTGGTTTGGATTTTTTTGGGTATTACTATATCTCCTCCTTGGAAACATTCGTCTTTGAATGATGACTGCTTGAGAGGGGAGAAAAGATAAAATGACCCATACACTGATCATACTCAACTGGCACATGATTTTAGGACTGAATTGAATTCTAAAATTAATATAGTCTAACTGAACATGCATATCTGATGCATGACTGATAAGCTGAACTCATGAATGCATGATAAGCTATGCACTGATACTTGATACCAATTTTATACTGGAATTTTGAACATATAACTGAATAAGCTTAAGGAAAATGGTTACCTCATGCTAAGTCTGAATTAGCGGAGAAAAGATAAGGGTACTTGGTTTGCATGTCTTCTTCTGCTTCCTAACTAGCTTCCTCTATGGACTGATTCTGCCAAAAAACCTTGACTAGAGGAACTTCTTTGTTCCTCAGCCTACGAGTCTGATAGTCAAGGATTTCGACTGGAATCTCTTCATAAGAGAGACTATTCTGAATGTCAACACTCTGAATAGGGAATACAACTACTGGGAAACCTATGCACTTCTAAAGCAAAGAGACATGGAAGACTGGATGAACTGAGGCTAGATCTGAAGGCAATTCGAGCTCATAGGCTACCTTGCCGAAGAGACTGAGAATCCTAAAGGGACCGACATATCGGGGACTGAGCTTTCCCTTCTTGCCGAATCTCTTCACTCCCTTCATGGGAGATATCTTGAGATAGACATAGTTATCGACCTCAAATTCGAGATCCTTTCTACGAGCATCTGCATAAGACTTCAATCGGCTCTGAGCAGCCCAGAGTTTTTCTCTGATCAACTCAACTTTCTCTGAGGCATCGAATACTAAGTCAGGCCCTATGACTGCAGTCTCACTAATTTTGAACCAACCGATTGGAGACCTACCCTCCCCAACCCCACCCTGCCCCCTCATATCATGGCGGTCAATAAAGGGAGAAAAACAGGTTGAGTGAAAAGCTTTCGTTATAGTAAATCTCGAGACATACTAACAACTGGTGAGGGCCACACATAAACTGTGTGCAGCGGGTCTCATGTTTGTTCTCCCTAAAGAGACTGTCAAGTACAATAGGGTGGAAACCTATTTCATCGATGACTACTCTCAAGTTAAATGGACTAAAAATCTTAATTTAATCCTATTTAAGCAGTGAGTCGAGATGAACCGACGTCAAGAGTCAAACCCATTTTAACGATTCCATCTAAAATCTTTCATATTTAACTTAAACATGACACTTATCAAAATATAAAGGCTTAATACCTA
>NW_025825091.1:0-2339 GCF_002878395.1 Capsicum annuum | reverse complement strand
CCCTTTTGGAATGCTTTCCAAAAGGGTCTCGGTACCCAAGTCCATCTCAGCATAGCATTTCATCCTCAGACAGATGGTCAAGCAGAAAGGACCATTCAGACTTTTAAATATATGCTAAGGGCATGTGCAATTGACTTCAAGGGAAGTTGGGATGACCACTTTCCTTTGATTGAGTTTGCATACAACAATAGCTATTATTCTAGTATTCAGATGGCTCCATTCGAAGCTCTCTATGGTAGGATATGTAGATCTCTGATTGGTTGGTTCAAAGTTGTAAGGCCTCAACCATAGGTCCTGACTTAGTATTCGACACCTTAGAGAAAGTTCAATTGATCAGAGAGAGACTCCAGGCTGCTCAGACCCAACAGAAGTCCTATACAGATATTTGTAGAAAGGATCTCGAGTTCGAGGTCAATGACTATGTCTATCTTAAGATCTCTCCCATGAAGGGAGTGAAGAGGTTCAGCAAGAAAAAAAACCTCAGTCCTCGGTATGTCGGTCCCTTCAGAATTCTTTGTCGCTTCGGCAAGGTAGCTTATGAGCTTGAGTTGTCTTCAGATCTAGCCTCATTCCATCCAGTCTTTCATGTCTCTTTGATAAAGAAGTGCTTAGGTGACCCAGCAGTTATTGTTCCTATTCAGAGCATCGACGTTCAGAACATCCTCTCCTATGAAGAGATTCCAGTTGAAATCTTAGATTATCAGACTAGTTATTAAGGAACAAAGAAGCCCCTCTAGTCAAGTTTCTTTGGCAAAATCAGTCTCATGAGGGAGCTACTTGGGAAGCAGAAGCAGATATGCGTACCAAGTATTCTCACCTCTTCCCCACCAATTCAGATCAAGCTCAAGGTAACAATTCTCCTTAATCTTATTCAGTTTCACATTCATGTTTCCAGTATAAACATGGTACCTATTAACCATTTCATACTCAGTCATGCATTCATGTGTCAGTTGTCTGTGCATCAGATATACACGAGTTCAGTATGTTTAGCATTCAGTCATGAGATCAAGTTGTAGTTCTTCATGTTTAGTTCAGGTTCTATTGTCTTGTATCCCTTCTCAGTAAATTCTCATTCGAGGACGAATGTCCCCAAGAGGGAGATATTGTAATACCCCGCATGTTTCTAAGCTAAGAAGTGAATAAGTATTCCTATGTATGAAATCTCCTATCCTGTGATTCATACTTGAGTACATGACTTACAATGAATATCCTAGTGATAGGATAGCTTATGATGATTTAAGCATGTTCATATGAGTCACTTAAGGTAATACAAGCTAAGAATTTTTGAATCCATCAAGTTTTAGTATTCCGTCAGTCAACGGAATTCAATAACTCAGCCCATGTTCAGTTCAGTAAATCATATTCAGAGTCTATTCAGATGGGAGTAAGAATGAGCACCGTGTAGCATTCTGGGTACCAGATTTGGGACGTTACAAACTTGGTATCATATCCTAAGGTTCAATAGAGTCCTAGGAAGTCTGAAAGCCACATATAGTAGAGTTTTTTACATGAGTGTGTCGCGCGCCACATTTATGTGCAAGAGGCTATAAGATGTTTTAGGAATAGTTTTCCTTCTTTCAGTATTCATGTTGTGCCACTGAGCATAATCTCAATTCAATCTTTCAGTATAATCTATTTCCCCCTTTCTTCTACAGAACATGCCTCCTAAAAGAAGAAACAAAAATCAGTCAGCCTCTCAGCCCGAAGATCCTTTGGGCAATCATGTTTCTCATGCGGAGTTCAGGGTCGTATTCACTACTCTTACTCAGTTAGTTGCCGCGCAAAATAAATGGCTAGTAGTTATTTCGGCCAACCTAGTGGTCAATTCAGTCGTAACTAGGATTCAGGACTTCACCCGAATGAATCCTCCATCATTTCTCAGGTTTAAGGTAAATGAGGACCCTCAGGAATTCATTGATCAGGTTCAGAAGGTGATAGACATCATGGGGTTGACTACTGTTGAGAGTGCTAAGCTAGATGCATATCAGTTGCAGGACATGGCTCATACTTGGTTCAAACAGTGGAAGTCAAAGACGTCAGATAATGCAGGTCCTATAGAGTGGGAGGAGTTTGTCACTACATTTTTAGACAGATTCTTTCCCCAAGATCTTAGAGAGGCTAAGGTGCTAGAATTCATCAACCCCAGATAGGGTAATATGACGGGGAAAGACTATTCTCTTAATTTTACTTAATTAGTCAAATTGCCCCTCATATGGTTGCAGACTGCAGAGCCAAATAAGTAAGTTCACTTTAGGGGTAAATGATAGCATGGTAAATGAGTGCAGATCTTCCATGTTGAACAGTGACATAACTTTAGCCAGGCTTATGTCTCATGCTCA
>NW_025825090.1:0-1739 GCF_002878395.1 Capsicum annuum | reverse complement strand
ACGTACAGTTCTCTATAACAGTCAGACCTCACTATATCAGAGACCTTCAACAAAAACATTTCACTATAACGGGCAAGTTTTCTGTGGAACCGATTTTTCATGTTATGTTATATTATATGTTCTCTATAACAACATTCCGCTATAGCAGTCAAAACAATCCGAACAAACGATGCAGTTATAGAGAGGTTTGACTGTATATCAACCTTCTCAAGGAGAAATGAATGCATAGTTCCACTAACATTAGGATGTAATCAAATTACCTAGAATTGGATTCAGAGTTCTTATTTCATAAGAAAACCCAAAGATAATTTTTAAAAAATTCTTTTTCAATTTCTCTCAACAGACAAAATCCACAGCAACACACCTAATGAAATCTCACAAGTGGGGGTCTGGGAAGCGTAGGGAGAGTAGTATACTCAGACCTTACCCCTATCTCAAAGTTAGAGAGAGTGTTTCCGATGGCCGAAAAAAACAGTTCAAAACAGTAAGATAATTGAGATACAAAAAATATTGTATAGTAAAAGAAATCGCAGGACAAAAAACTGCAGGAGCGATACTATAACGACTAATAAAATAAAAAATCAAGAAACTCACATTGATCACAGTAAAGACAACTTCCCAAGGCTGAAAAACACCATCTTTCCAACCTGAAAATTTACAAACACTCAGAAACTCCTCATTCCATTCAACAATCCCTTTATCTTCCTTCAAACACTCTTCTTTAGTAAAATTCTTCTTTACACTTCTCCTATTAAATGACCCCAAATTCAGTGAAACACCCTTTGATTATCCCTTCCACTTAATTTCAACTCTTAATCTATCAAAATCTTGGACCCCCATTTTCTCATTTAACAAAAAGTTGAAACTTTTAAGGCAATTCACAGTAATCTTAGCCTCATATTTCGTTGATGATAATAATGGTGAGCATGACATCCACTTCATCATCTTCACAACCATATTATATATATAAACTTTTTCACCCACCAACCGGTGTCGCCTAGCGGTCAATAAATTTAAAGAGTATAAATAAAAAAAAATCAAACTCGTAAATCAACAACAACCTATGATCTAGTGGTAGAAATGTATTCTATTATGGTAATTAATGGCGGGGTTTGATTCTCGATGGTGCATTTTATAATTGTGCAATTTTAAAATCCAATCTCAAAGGTTAAAAAAAAATAAAAAAACTGACCTCACGAGAACAATTTTTTTATTTACCTACAAAGATATTTTAAGTAAGTGAATATACTCCTTCCATTTTTGTTTTTTTGGGTTACTTTTATTTTTAGTAAAGAATGTCCACTTTTTTAAATTATTGAAATGCATATTTAAGATCACAAAATTATATTTTAATACATCTTATGTATCTATAGTTTAAGGCCACAAAAGTTAAACTTTGTATAAAGTTAAAAAAAAAAAAGACAAGCTAAAACCTTTTTCGGAATTTATGTACTCCCTCCGACTTTCCAATTTACTTGTCGCTATTTCCTAATTTGATTTTTCTTTTTACTTGTCATTTTTGACAAATCAAGAAAAAATATTTTTTTCATGTTTTATCCATACCATTAAGTACTTATTCTCAAAATTGTTTTTCTATACCTATAACTAAATATTAATTAATAGAGGTAACATGGTAAAGTCACTATATCAATACAATTTATTTTGTAAAATAAATGTATATATTTGCAATTTATGTAAAAAATTTAGTGAAGTATCAATAATTAGCAAAATATAATGAC
>NW_025825089.1:0-1138 GCF_002878395.1 Capsicum annuum | reverse complement strand
ATTTGTAAAAATGGTCCATTGGGCCATTATAGCCGTTGGGCCCAATGGCTATATGACCGTTGGGAGCCCAAAAACAGCTACATGATGACTTTAATTAAAAAAATATATATTTAAAATATTTTTTTAAACCCAAAAAAATTCCTATAAATACCCTACACTTTCAAATCATTTTCCAGATAATTTTTCATTCTCTCAAATCTCATTCGCTCTCAAATCTCAATTCTCAATTCTCAAATATTCTATATATTTCCTAAAGTACTCACTTTAATTTTTTAGTGGTACGATTACAAAGTACGAGTGAAAGTTTCTAAAGTTGCAAACTTCGAATACTTTCAAAATTTGGTATTGTCGTTCCATATCTTACTTTTAATTTTTAATTAGTGTATTAATTATTGAATATTTAATTTTATTATATTTGTGTATTTTGAATTTTTTTAGTTTAATTTATATCATGGATAAATTAAGAAACCTCGCCACTAAAAGTGTAAAAAAAAATTATTCCGAAAATGGTAGTGGTAGTAAAAAGAGAATTACTAGCGGTCGAGGTACTTCAAGTAGTAGATATACCCGTGTGCCACCGCCTCCGGTACCGCTTAGTCAACCTTTTGAGGAAGAAATAGGTGTAGGTGCTCACAATATGGATTATGTAGAAGCTCAGAAAAATTACGGTATAGAAGAAGAAAATAAAGTAGATGCAGTTGATTTAGATGAAGATGATGAAAATATTGGTAAGACACTTGCAATAGGAAATGCTAATGTTAGGTATGAATCGGTTGATCTCCCTCCCCGTCCTCCCCCTGCCCCAAAAGCTCGTAAAACAACTAGTATTACATGACAATTTTTTACAAGTATATTAGATACTGAGGTGCAATGCAATATTTGTCAACAAATATATAAGCATAAAAGAGGAGGCAAACAAGGGGGTATGGGTACATTAATGAGACATATAAGTGATAATCATGCAAGAGAGTTAAATATTGCAAAAGGTGGTGTGGATGTTGGTGGGACAACACAAACTAGAATGGACCCAGCAACCGGTCAGGTAATGAAGAAGTATAATAAATTAAGGGACCGAGAAGAAATAGCAAAACTGATAGTTGTGAGTTGTTTGCCTTTTAGTTTTCCTTCTTTTGATGCT
>NW_025825088.1:0-1287 GCF_002878395.1 Capsicum annuum | reverse complement strand
GGAAAGCATGAATTTAAAACATGAGAATATTGCTAAACATCATGAATTTAGGATCTATCATGGAATTTACTTGAATAAAGCATGGAAAATTCAAATTCATAGCTTGAGGAATTTAAAATATTTCGTGGAATCATACATGGGTTGAATTGAATTTAAAACATCATAAAAATATGAAATTTAATCTTTCTTGAGCATACAAAATACCATTACTATGGTATTTTGTATGCTCAAGAAAGATTGAATTTCATTACATGATGTTTTTAATTTAATTCAACCCATGTATGATTCCATGAAATATTTTAAATTCCTCTTACTATGAATTTGAATTTCCCATGCTTTAATCAAGTAAATTCCATGATAGATCCTAAGTTCATGATGTTTAGCAATATTCTCGTATTTTAAATTCATGCTTTCCACATATTTGATGAAATTCCCATATCATCTTAAGTCAATTTATGGATGAATCCCCAAGCTCTGAACTTTTCCATGTAACTCTATTTTTCCCTCATGTTTAAGACATTCTTACGTTCAAGCTATGAACTTTACATGTTTTGATGAAACACTCATGTCCTATTTCAAGCGAATTACATATGAATTCCCCAATTCATGATCTTAGTTATGTAATCATGCTATGTTCCCATGTTTAAGATATTCCCATGTCCAAGTTCATGATCCCCGTGTGTTTGGCAAATTTCCCCATATTAAAGTATTAATCTCCACGTGCTTGATAGAATGCCCATGTGAATTAAATAGGGTAATCATAACACGTTACCATATATTCTCGTTCATGTACAAGTCCATAACCTCCAAGTGTTTGATTAAATGTTTCAGTGAATGAATTGTGATCAATTGACTGTAGCTAGCTTTTCAAGATCATATTATGCTTGACCTTTTATGCTATCGAGTCCTGAGGGTTATTCAATACCCAAAAATCTAGCTGCTTACCTAGAGCTACGGTAGTTATAGAATAGTCTCAGTAATGTCATAAATAGTAGTACTCAGTAATCAATCACAGTCTCAGTTCGGTATTCAGTTCAGAACTCAGTGAACTCAGTCAGTTAACAGAACTTAGGAGTATTCTGCCAGTCAGTGGGACTCAGTAAACTTAGTTCAGTCCAGTTATACAACACAATAAGTAATAGTTTAGTCTAGTCTAGTACAGTTTAGAAATTAGTTCAGTGTCTATTCAGTTGGGAATAGGATTTAGCACCGAGCGAGTGCAGGGATGACGACTTCCTTGTCTAAGAGGCAGAGTCGTTAATAGCAGTCCTTATACTCTAAAACAAT
>NW_025825087.1:0-8798 GCF_002878395.1 Capsicum annuum | reverse complement strand
AGTTGTAAGGCTTAAATTTATATAACTGAATAACTGACAATCTGTATTCTTGTTCAAGCAAACACTAGATGAGATACACTAAGATACTAACTGAAATTATTGGAGATATCATATAACTAACATGCCCTTATCTGAGCTAATTAGGGTCTAACCTGCAACCCCTGTTGGAAGGGTGCCAGTACCATTCCATGAGTACTAACACCGGCTGTGTGGATCCACTAAACTGGTCTCCTAAAGGACTAAGGAATCACCTTCTACTGGTTGGTGCTCTCAAGCGATATAAGTTAACCCTCAACTGGCAGGTAGATATCTCAAACCTGTATTGGCTACACAGTTCTATAACTCATGGATTGCTACTAAGGGTTACACTCTCTACTGGTAAGTGAGCCCTCACCCTTAGGTTCACTATGTGCTAAATCCTACTCTCAAATGAACTGACACTGGTATTGAAGTAAACTAGATTCAACTGAATATTACTTCTGATTGTTCTTTGTGATCATAAATATCTGAGTAGAATGATAAGATTCATAGCTTAAATGACTTATTACTCAAAAATATGAAATCATGTAAAACACATAGGTATTGAATGTTCATAACCCACCAGTACTGAATGATCATACAATACGATATCAATGCTTAAAATTATATTATGAAATCATGGTTCAAGAACCAAAATATAAACATTTCCCCAAATAATTGAGAAGCTTGAGCTTGAACATGGGAATGTGTTAAACATACAAAAATAATATGATTACATGGCTAAATTCATAATTATAGGGATGTAAAATGAAATCAATGGAGTATGATATGGAAATTTACAACTCAAAACACAAAATAGCTTACTTTACTTGGAAAAACTTGTAGACATGGTGTTGTAGTAAATTTAGCAAGAAATTCATGGATTAATTTCAAAAGATTCATGAATGATTTCATAAAGTAAGATAAGAATTATACTTTTAAGTTAAAATAGGATTTTTTTAGTCTCAATGGGTGGAAGGTACCCATTGTAAATACCCCACACACCTTAATAACTGAATCCTTGAAGATATCTATGATTGAAAGCTTGAACTTTGGATTCCTTAGAGAAAATGCGTGATTTTTTTCTTAGGGAAAGAGGAGGGTTTCTTGAGAGCAATTTGGTGTGAAAATAGAAAATAATGCTATTTTGGTAGTACCAGATGATGTTAAGGATGAGTTGCATTGATGGAAAAAGACTAAACTACCCTTGATTTCATAAATAATAAAGCTAAAAATATACATCACCATGATGCAGGTCCTATCCTAGTTTAATAGACCTCGCAACGTAGGCCCTATCCTAGTAGACTAACCCTTGCTGCATGGGCCCTATCCTGGCGGACTAGCCCTCTTGGCACGATCCTATCTCGATGGGTGCACTATTTTTATTTCCCAAACATGCCCCTATGCCTGTTTGAAAATCTCGAAACTCTCCCAAGACATACCTTTAACAACCCCGAACATGAATCATCTTAAAAACCAACATCTTAAGGTCGGGAAGATCAAAATAAAAATCAATAAAATTTAGGGGTCTTAAAAATGACTAAGTCCTCAACACGTACTAAAATTTTCAAACCTTCGACCCCTTAAGTATGTAAATATGAGGTGAACCAATCTTAGAATAATACCTGGTATTATAATTATAACAACCTAATTTTCTGAACCGGAATGCTACACGGTGCTCATGACCCCAAAGGACCATAAGCTAACCCATGACTAATATTTGTACCTATATACTGTATAATATATCAGAAAATTCAAAAACATGAACATAAAAGTCCATAAGGTTCGAACTGAATAAAAGTCTGATAACAAAAGGTCTAAAAAAGGTATAACAATACCAAAACAAGTCATAAATACTGAAAATAATGAGATCTAAATAACTAATCTGACATCTAGTATGAAATTCTCTATCTGAACTGAATAAGGAGTTGAAGGAACATGTCTCCAACTAACTCCATCTATAAACTGAATAGTAAATATAGTAATAATCATATCGTCCTTGAATAAGAAGGACTAACTGCAAACTCTGAACACCGAAATACTACTGCTGATCTAGAGCTCATGCCTCTGAACCTATGGTGAACCATAAGAGAAAGCACCACAGCACAAATACGTCAGTACGTCTGAATGTACTGATTATACAAGTGAGGTAGGCTAAATACAAAGGGTTATATGCATGAATAATGCTAACTAATATGAACGTGAGAATACATACATGCATAAACAATAATAACTGAACTTATGATGATGCTGACTACTAAGTCTGAATGCTGACGACATGACTTTACTATTACTAAGGTACTGAATAGATTATTGACTATTTTTGATAGTTCAAATTATGAAGAACTAGTTTGAATGACTATGTCTAATAGTCCTGAAAATGAATACTGGTAACGTGAGATATGACAACTAATATAGCTGATATAACTATAATAATCGAAATAATTAATATAACCGATACTGAGTGACTGTATCTGACAGTCAAAGTTCTGATGGAACTATTTGAGTTTTGTTCTACTTAGAGTAACTAAATTTGCGATCAGTCCTATCTAGCGGGTAATCATGAGTATACTGATAATAAGGATGATTTGACTTAGTCTTAGATTAGTACTATCTAGAGCGTGATCTTTAAATCTAATGATTCTTATACTGATTAATCATAGTTGAGATCAGTCCTAGCTAATGGGTGATCTTAAAATTTATTTACAATGATAATCATTGACTATATCTAACAGTACTGAATATGTACTAGTAAGCTGAGTTGACTGTGTCTGACTGTCCTGAATCTATAACTAAAACTATGGGATGTGTTCATCTAACTGACATGCACCAAGCAAAGTAGACTGGGGTCCAATATCTGCCCTGACTGGAAGGGTGTCAGTACAGTGCCACCAGTAAATATATCTATTGTGGAGTCAATACTAATCTAGTGGGTGACTCCTGGGATCAGTCCTATACATATGCATGTGCTAACGGGTGACCCATGAGTATGTCAATCCTATCTAACAAGTGACATCTCATACCTATGCTGGCTACATTCCTAGGATCACTCAGATCTAAATCCTACTCCCATCTAAAAGACACTAAACTAAATAACTGAGCTGAACTGAATAACTGAGCTAAACTGATTAGCTGAACTGATATTGATTAACTAGACTAATACTAGTGGTATTGTTTAGAAGAGCTAAACTAAGTTTGCTGGATTCTGATGATGGATGGAATGTAATGAGTTCTGAGGACTGATTAAGAGTACTGAAGTTACTGAGATTTACTGTGATTACTGAGGTTACTGAGCACTAAGATTACTGAGAATACTAAATTACTAAGATTACTGAGTTTTCCTGAGTTACATGACTGACTAATTTCTATAGATCATGGCTTGACTGAGAGTATCATGAAAGCATGACATGGCTCTAGGCACAAAACTATATTTTTCAGGTACAAATACCCCCCGGATTCGATGGAAGAAAACTGACACACATGACTAACTTGATCATAAAAGTAGAGTCCATAATCCACAATATCATAAATAAGGGATTTCATACTAAGTATGGTTCTCAACAATCTATTTCATGGAAGGGAATTTCATACAACATGTATATACTTGCATAGCTTTCAATATCATGCTCATTACATATTACAACCACAATCCATAATATCATAACTTCGGGAATTTCATGAAGTACATGGGTATTCTACATCTTGTACATGAGTAGGTTTTGCAAATAAGCATAGCATGATTCGATAAGACTAGTTCATGAGTAATCCAACAGTGTTCACAAGACACATTATCAACATGGAGGATATTGAAACATATAGGCATATCATGAATCCTTCACTTACTCACAATTTATCTACAATGCATGATTTCTAGTTTCTTAGGTATTTTATCAAACACCTTACATGCACAACTTAGGCATGGGTGTAAATGATACAATTACTCATAATAAATAATCAAACTTACATATTTTCAACTCATATGATGTCAGAGATTCATATTAACTTATAAAGATTTTATCTTGGCATCATTCAATAGATAAACATGATCAACAATCCATTCATAACATAAGAATCATAATATATAGTTTTAGAAAAGGGTTCTTAAACTTCATGGACAAAAGGAGTCCATGAATGAACACACGCATACCTTAGAAAGGAAACCTTGATGATTTGCTGAAGAGTTCTTGGATTGGGAAAATTAATTCTTCATTATCTTGGAAAAAGTCTTGAATCTTGCTTTTGAGAGATGAGTTTGATGGAAACCCTAATCTTGTGCTTGAGAGTGTAAGAGAGGGTTTTTGAGATGCTTAACTGAAGAAAAATGAGAAAAATTATGCCTCTTTAGGTTTATAAGTCGTGGAAGGTGAAGGAAAACACAAAAATAGCCTTACAAAATAATTTCTCAGTTACTAAAAATTATAGCTGACGATCTTCGTGATAGGGCATCACAAATGTGATAAGCTATCACGAATGTCGTCACTTAGGGGCTAGTTTCTTCCTAAGGCTGATGACCTTCATGATAGGGCATTAGAAATGTGATAATCTATCACGAATGTTGTCACTTAGGGGCTGGTTTCTGCCTAAGGCTGACGACCGTTATGATAGGGCGTCACAAATATGATAAGCTATTAGAAATGTCGTCACACTGATTCCAGCCAAACATGCTGGAGTAAAATAGGCATAACTCTTTGATCTGATATCGGATTTAGGAAAAATTAGCATCGTTTGAAAGATAATTCAAAGATATTTTATTTGAAATACAGTAAACCACACTGTTCATCATATACAATGAGTTATGGTTGATTGAATTTGACCCAAGTTTTGACGCTCTCTGAAACTTGAACGATAGCAAATATTTCAACTTGTACTTAAGTTAGGGGACCTCTATGACCTGAATTCATTCTCCAATATATTCCTACGCTACATAATTGATTAACACACTAAATTTATATAGGATTTGATGCTTTTGAAACATCCACGCATAGACATGACAGATTTTCATTCTAGTCCAAAATATAGCGTATTACAATATCTCCCTCTCAGGAACTTTCATTCTTGAATAATACTGGCTGAGATAAGAGAAAAGACAACTTACATGAATATATAGCATGAATGACTGATCATGATTTCATGGCTGACATGAATGAAACCTGAGCATATCATACTGTACATGCATATCTAATGCATGGGTAGCTAATTTATGAATGTATCACTGAGTGTTCTGATAAACTGAGTTTCTCAAACTGAGAATGCATATCTGATGCTTAACTGATAAGTTGAATCCATGCATATCTAATTCATTATTATATGACTAAAATAATACGTGAATGTATGACTAAAAGTACTGATAAGATGACCACGAAAATCTGATACGTGAATACATGACTGAACTGACTCACAAACATGCGACTGAACATACAATGGTAAAGGCAATAAGATTGAAATCAAACATGAGAACATGACTAATTCTTTGACGTAACATATGGACTGAACATCATTAACTGAAATAAACCTCTAAATACTGGACTTGCAGCTAAGGTCTAACTTGAAGGTCGACTTATGAGTACCCTCTATTCTAGACTGAATTCATTATGCTAGGAGAAATTGAAGGATCTAAGGTATGTGAGCATTAAGAGAAAGTCGGGTATCTCCCCCTTGGGACGCTATGTCCCTCTAAGAATGCTTACCTTACGGAGATACCGGGTGATGCACAGAGCATCTATGAACTATATTATAACTAAACTTTGGGAGTCTGAAACTAATGGATGATTCAAGAGATGAACTGAACTTGCAACTACTAGGAGGTTCTTCCTTGAAATAGTTACATTTTCTGAGATTTTGGATAGCATGAATATATGCAAGGATGAGAAAAGAAGCTATACAAATCTGACTGTTCATTAGCATGACATAAATACTGAAAGAAGGGAAACTATTCCTAAAACATCTCATAGCCTCCTGCACATAAGTATGGTGCACAACACATGCATGTACAAGACTCTACTAGATGGGGCTTTCAGAATTCCCAGAACTCTATTGAACTTTAGGTTCTGATACCAAGTTTGTAACAACCCAATTTTCTGAATAAGAATGCGGAATGGTGGTCATGACCCCAAAAGACCACAAGCTAACCCATTACTGATATTTGTACATGTATAGTGCATAATATATCATAAAATATAGAAACATGAACATAAAAGGCTATAAGTTTTGAACTGAATAAACGTCTGATAACCAAATATCTGAAAAAGGTATAACAATACTAAAACAAGTCATAAATATTGAAAATAATGAGATCAAAATATCTAATCTGACATCTAGTCTGAAAGCCTCTAACTAAACTGAATAAGGAGTTGAAAGAACATGTCTCCAACTAACTTCATCTAGAAACTAAATATTAAATATAGCAATAATCATATCATCCTCGAATAAGAAGGACTCAGTACAAACTCTGAACACTGGAATGCTACAGTAAATATGGAGCTCGTTCCTGTGAACCTATGGTGTAACATAAGAAAAAGCTCCATAGCACAAATGCGTCAGTACATCTGAATGTACTAATTATACGAGTGAGGTAGGATAAATGCAAAGGGTTATATGCATGAACAATGCCAACTAATATGAACGTGAGAATACATACATGAATAAACAACTATAACTGAACTCGTGATGATGCTGACTACTGAGTCTGAATGCTGATGACTTGACTTTACTTTTACTAAGGTACTAAATAGATTATTGAATATTTTTGACAGTTTAAATTATGAAGAACTGGTTTGAATGACTATGTATAACAGTCCTAAAATAGAATACTGGTAACGTGAGCTATGACAACTAATATAGCTGATATAACTATAATGATCAAACTAATCGATATAACCAATACTGAGCGACGGTATCTGATAGTTTAAGTTTTAATGGAACTATCTAAGTTCCGTTCTACTTGGAGTAACTAAATCTAAGATCAGTCCTATCTAGTGGGTGATCATAAGTATACTGATAATAAGGATAATTTGACTTAGTCTGATATCAGTCCTATCTAGCGAGTGATCTTTAAATCTAATTATTCTTATACTAATTAATCATATTTGAGATCAGTCCTATCTAATGTATGATCTTTAAGTCCATCTAAAATGATAAGCATTGATTGTATCTAATAGTACAGAATTTGTACTTCTAGGCTGAGTTGTGTGTGTCTGACAGTCCTAAATCTGTAACTAAAACTTAAGGATGTTTTCATCAAAATGACATGCCCCAAGCTAAGCTGACTGGGGTCCAATCTTTGCCCTGACTAGAAGGGTATCAATACCGTGCCACCAGTAAAGACAACTCTTGTGGAGTCAGTTCTAATCTAATGGGTAATTCCTGGGATCATTCCTATACATATAAATGTGCTAACAGGTGATGCCTGAGTATGTCAGTCCTATCTAATGGGTGACATCTATTACATATACTAGCTATGTAGTTCTAGAACTTAGGGATTACTTCTGGGGATCTCAGTCCTATTTTAGTGGGTGAGTCCCTATCTCTAGGCACACTCGGTGCTCAATCCTACTCTCATCTGAAAGACACTTAACTAAATAACTGGGTTGAACTGAATAACAAAACTAAACTAATTAGCTGAACTGATACTAATTAACTAGACTTATACTAGTGGTATTATTTAGTGGATCTAAACTAAGTTTACTGGGTTCTGATGACGGATGAAGTATAATGAGTTTTGAGGACTGATTAAGAGTACTGAAGTTATTGAGATTTACTGTGATTATTGAGGTTACTAAGAACTGAGATTACTGAGAATACTAAACTACTAAGATTACTGAGTTTTCCTGAGTTACATGACTGACTGATTTCTATAGATCATGAATTGACTGAGAGTATCATGAAAACATGACATGGCTCTAGGCACAAAACTATATTTTTTGGGTACAAGTACCCCCAGGACTCGATGGAAGGAAACTGACACACATGATTGACTTGATCATAAGAGTAGAGTCCATAATTCACAATATCATAAATAAGGGATTTCATACTAAGTATGGTTCTCAACAATCTATTTCTTGGAAGGTAATTTCATACAACATATATATACTTGCATAGCTTTCAATATCATACTCATTACATATTACAACCACAATCCATAGTATCATAACTTGGGGAATTTCATAAAGTACATGGGTATTCTACATCTTGTACATGAGTGGGTTTTGCAAATAAGTATAGCATAATTCCTTAAGACTAGTTCATGAGTAATCCAACACTGTTCACAAGACACATTATCAACATGGATGACATTGAATCATATAGGCCTATTATGAATCCTTCACTTAGTCACAATTTATCTATAATGTATGATTTCTTGTCTCATAGGTATTTTATCAAACACCTTATATGCACAACTTAGGCATGGGTGTAAATGATACAATTACTCACCATAAATAATCAACATACATGTTTTCAACTGAGATGATGTCATAGATTCATATTAACACATAAAGATTCTATCTTGGCATCATTCAACACGTAAACATGATCAACAATCCATTGATAACATGAAAACCATAATATATAGTTTTAGAAAAGGGTTCTTAAACTTCATAGATGAAAGGAGTCCATGAATGAACACACGAACAGCTTAGAAAGTCAACCATGATGATTTGCTGGAGAGTTCTTGGATTGGGAAACTTAATTCTTGATTATCTTGGAAAAAGGCTTGAATCTTGCCTTTGAGAGATGAGTTTGATGAAAACCCTAATCTTGTGGTTGAGAGTGTAAGAGAGGGT
>NW_025825086.1:0-1513 GCF_002878395.1 Capsicum annuum | reverse complement strand
TCTACTCGGGAAGAAGGCATTCTATCATGGGGTTTTAAGACCTTTCACAGGCCCTTCATCCTCTTCCACATCTTGTTAAAGAACTTATCTTTTTTCTTCTCCCTTTTTACCATATTCACATATGAGGCCTGGAGATCACTATGTGATGGGGGCAAGGATAAGTAGGCCCTCTCAAGCATAGAAATGGTAGTTTTTTTATTCTTTTGGTACTCCCTATACTTCTTATAATTAGATTGGGATACATATAAGTGGTGAGTGATGGAGGGCTCTCCCGGCCCCTAGGGAAAACCTAACACAAGCTCCCTGATGGAAGTAATATCAACCCTAATATCCTCAAGAGGCTCGGTGGTGGATGGCTAACAAGATTCAGGCTCCTCACATGTCGACTTTCCCAAGTGATATTCCTCTTCTTACATTGACCTAGTATGCCCTCACCTTAAATTTTTAGAGAATAGATAGGGGTGTCAGGGTGCACCCAAGTGTATCCAGCGTATTCCTTAACTCAGTTCTCCTACAAAGCTCAATAATTAAAGAGGGAAAGGAGAGATGCATACCACACTGGTTCTTGAAAAATTTTAGGTCAGAAACCATGAGCTAACCAATATTTAGAGAAATATTGTCAAGAATGCAAGCAACCATCCGAGCCTACGAATCTGGGACTAATGTCATGTCGGTGCAAGGAACTATCTGAGCCTACAAATCTGGGACTAATCTGGGACATATGATGTTCAACCAAATCCAAGCCTCGGCAGTGAAGTCATTCATGGAGATATTTCTCTTTGTTGTCGCCCAAGAGACTTCCATTTCGGGGAAAAGTCTTCATGCCATCCAACTTCCCGGCTCATACCTTTTTTCTTCAAACTCACCCATATTTGCATTTGGGAGCCTATAGATATCATTGATTTGCTCTACCCTAAAGTCTACCTCCTTTCCCCAAATCCTGATAATCATGTTGGATGGGTCCAAAAAAGATACTATGCTAAGGTTAGTGCAAAACTCACGGGCCCATTGCTCATTAGCTTTGAAAGGATTTGGCGTGAAATATTGCCACCCTATGGCCACAAACTTGTAATGAAATTCTGGAATCTTTATTGGAACTTTCTCCAAGCAAATTCCTCTCTTCAGGAGTAGCTTTGTCCCAGAAAAGATCACCAAGTAGAGTGTGTGGCAATCGGGTGCCATAAATCAGACTTGGTCGTAGACCTCCATAATATGATCCTGAAAAATGAAGGAAAACATAACAAAATCAATCATCAATCTTTAAATGCATAAAGTATGCTCAGTTGTACAATAAACCTCATGAGGTGGGTACTTGGTGGTGTTTGGACAAAAATTTGAAGGGCAGAATTTTTGGCCCAAGCAAAAAACAACCTCAATTACCGCAATTCTGGACCATAAGCCTCGATCACGGTATTTGAGACCAGTTTCAAACCAATTTTTTAATGTCCATAAATTTAAATTTAAAGACCAAAGCATGTTCCATAACAAGGATTTACATAAAATCATTGAACAA
>NW_025825085.1:0-2036 GCF_002878395.1 Capsicum annuum | reverse complement strand
TGAAGATAATTTATTTTTTAACAAAATACTCCCTCCGTTTCATATTAGTTGGCCTCTATTGAATTGGCACACCCATTAAGAAAATCTTAATTAGGGGTTTATTTTACCAAATTAGCCATATTAATTATGCTTTGAAAATATATGAGTAAATACACTTTGTTTAGTCATTTAATGTTAAGGGTAGTATTGAAAGAACATAATAAAATTCTCTTGATCTCATCAAATAGACAACCAAATTGAAACAAATATTTTTAAAAATGGCCAACTAAAATGAAATGGAGGGAGTATATATATTATAAACTGAACAGATATATTATCTGATGCAACGGGTTATCTATTTGTTGCAACGGATTATATATTTATTGTAACAGATGATTTATCTGATGCAACATATATATAATCTGTTGTCCAACTCATTGTAAAAAGAATGGTTCCTGGAAAGAACTAATTGTTTTAATAATAATAAAGCTGAAAATTCATGACTTATCACAATATTGCTTAATTTAATTAAATCATAACTTTTTATAGTAATCAAGAATGTCATTAATAAATGGAGGTGAGCAGTTGTGCCTTAAATCTGCTTTAGTAATTTATATAATTAAAAAGTCAGAAAATTTGGATGTCATGAAGATAATTTATTTTTTAAAAAAATACTCCCTCCGTTTCATATTAGTTGGCCTCTATTGACTTGGCACACCTATTAAGAAAATCTTAATTAGGAGTTTATTTTACCAAATTAGTCTTATTAATTATGCTTCGAAAATATATGTTTGAGTAAATATACTTTGCTTAGTCATTTAATGTTAAGGGTAGTATTGAAAGAACACAATAAAATACTCTTGATCTCATCAAATGGACAACCAAATTGAAACAAATATTTTTAGAAAGATTACAAACTAAAACAAAACGGAGGGAATATATATATTATAAATTGAACAGATATATTATCTGATGCAACAGGTTATCTATTTGTTGCAACGGATGATATCTGTTGTAATAGATGATTTATCTGATGCAACAGATATATAATATGTTGTCCAACTCAGTGTAAAAAAGTGGTTCCTGAAAAGAACTAATTGTTTTAATAATAATAAAGCTGAAAAGTCATGGCTTATCACAATATTGCTTAATTTAATTAAGTCATAACTTTTTACAGTAATCAAGAATGTCATCAATAAATGGAGGTGAACAGTTGTGCCTTTAAATTTGCTTTATTAATTTATATAATTAAAAATTTAGAAAATTTGGGTGTCATGAAGATAATATTTTTTAAAATATATATATTATATGTTGTAACAAATATATTAACTGATGCAACAGGTTATCTGTTTGTTGCAACGGATGATATATCTGTTGTAACAAATGATTTATCTGATGCAACAGATATATAATCTGTTGTCCAACTCAGTGTCAAAAAAACGGTTCCTGGAAAGAAGTAATTATTTTAATAATAATAAAGTTGAAAGGTCATGACTTATCACAATATTTCTTAATTTAGTTAAGTCATAACTTTTTACAGTAATCAAGAATGTCATTAATAAATTGATTTAAACAGTTGCTCCTTTAAATCTGCTTTATAAATTTATAAATTTATATATTTAAAAAGTCAGAAAATTTGGATGTCATGAAGATAATTTTTTAAAAAAAAAAGATATATACATTATATGTTGCAACAATTATATTATCTGATGCAACAGATTATCTATTTGTTGCAACGGATTATACATCTATTTCACAAATGAGTTATCTGATGCAACAGATATATAATCTGTCGTCCAACTCAGTGTAAAAACGATTCCTGAAAAGAACTAATTATTAATAATAATAAAACTGAAAAGTCATGACTTATCACAATATTGCTTAATTTAATTAAATCATAACTTTTTACAGTAATCAAGAATGTCATTAATAAATGGACGTGAATAGTTGTGATTTTTTGCTTAATTCATTCAAGTTCAATCCTCTATAAATAGGTCCCTCCTTACTCAATCGTTCGTTCTATTACACACTATTTATTCCTTGCTCTTGTTACACTT
>NW_025825084.1:0-1839 GCF_002878395.1 Capsicum annuum | reverse complement strand
AGCGGCATTTGTAAGGAGACGCACTTCCTTGTTTGGTAATTTAAGCGACATTTATAAGGAGACGCACTTTCTTATTTGGTAATTCAAGCGGCATTTGTAAGGAGACGCACTTCCTTGTTTGGGTAATTCAAGCGACATTTGTAAAAAGACTCACTTCCTAGTTTTGGTAATTCAAGCGGCATTGGTAAGGAGACGCACTTCCTTGTTTTGATAATTCAAGCAACACTGGTAAGGAGATGCACTTCCTTGATTGGGTAATTCGAATTTTGCTTTTTAGGTGATGCACTTCCTAACTTAAGTCTTGATTTCTAGTAGATGTACTTCCTAGTTGAGTTAGTCCCCTTGATTCCTAGTAGATGTACTTCCTAGTTGAGTCAGTCCACTTGATTCCTAGTAGATGTACTTTTTAGTTGAGTCAGTCTCCTTGATTCCTAGTAGATGTACTTCCTGGTTGAGTCAGTCCCCTTGATTCCTAGTAGATGTACTTTCTAGTCGAGTTAGTCCCCTTGATTCCTAGAAGATGTACTTCCTAGTCGAGTCAGTCCCCTTGATTTCTAGAAAATGTACTTTCTTGTCAAGTCATTGCACTTAACCCTTAGGAGACGCACTTCCTTGCTAGTTTTCATTTGTCAAGTGACACATTTTTTAAATTAAACTTGTATCTCTAGAAGATGCACTTTCGAGTCAGAATTCCTCACTTTAATTCTTAGGAGACGCACTTCCTAGTCTTGGTCATTCAACATTGCAACATGCAAGTAGGTATGATGTAACTTTTTCAAAAGTCTTCCGATGATAAACTGGGGCAAAAATTTAATTTATGTTTTTGGAACTTTACTTATTTGGCAAACGGAATTCTCTTTACAATAATTTTTGTTTGGAATAATTTTATTTCTAGTTTTGATGTGATTTCAGGAACTCACCTGAAGAACATGGTGAAGAAATTGAGAGTCAAGCAACAAGTTGAAATATTGCAAGTCAGGAGCCCGCCTGAAGAATAGTATGATAAAATAGCAAGTCAAGAATCAAGGAAAGCTGCATAGATAGGACTTTTGTAATTTAATTTATGTTTTAACTTGTAGTTTTCATTTTTTATGTAATGATAGAGCCGCGGACCATAACCTCGACAGAACCTCACTTGACTCTCCAACTTGGTTGTCCTTCTTCCTTCGGTTTCTTTCCTTGAATAATGGTCGGGTCAAAATTTGGTCTCGTTGTCTACTTTTTTTTTTTTCTAAAAACACTTTGTGTTTGCATCCAAAAAAGAGCATGATGTAGAAACCTAATTCTGTCCCTCCCAAAGACCCAATCCATCCATTTTTACCTTACGTTATCATACACTCTCACCTATGTGATTATACCTTACAAAAATAAAAAAAATCAATAAATTCCTAACCAAATTAAATCTTGAAGAGGTCGTTTAGTTTGAAAATGGTTATCCCCGGATAACTAATTATCACGTGATAAAATAAAAGAACACATTTTCCTTTGTTTGGTTGGAGGGATTAATCAAACCCGGGATAACTTATCCCACCATTTTCCCCTTAGTCCCGGGATAACTTATCCCATATATATGGTGGGATAAGTTTTCCCGGTATTAGTTATCCCGAGATAACCATTTTCAAACCAAACGAGTTTCAAAATCCCAAATTTTCAAACTAACTAACCCGGTATTAGTTAAGTCGAGTTTGGTCGTGGTTGAGGATAGGTTGGAGGTTTCCAGATATAGACTCTTTTAATTCGAATAACATTGAGTTTGAAAGCTTCAAATTGAGGTTCAATTCTACTCTTTTCCTCTTTTTATTTCATTATTGATGATATTCGTGCATTGGATTGAATATC
>NW_025825083.1:0-1843 GCF_002878395.1 Capsicum annuum | reverse complement strand
GCCGTAAAAGCTCAAGAGAACCAATCCATAACCTTGTACTTCTCATGCATGTAACTATGACAACCAAAGGTTCTGAAAAGTATAATATTATGCATCGATGGGAATAACTACGTTGGCAAGCACAAAATTATATATACAACACTTGATCGTTGGGGTCAGAATATCTAAAAGACAAGACACTACCATGTTTAACCTTACATAAGTCTACAAAGCCTCTAAAAGACACATAGACTTAGTTAGGGTCGGGACAAACCCCCGCCCTACTCTTGACTACTGCACAATACCAAAATATATAAAACAAGCCCGGAAAGCCCCGAATCAATCGAAAGCTCACCAATAGTCACTAAATAGCCTGTGCTCCTACTAGTGAAGTGTATTAGCTGAAGCCCCTGTGCATGCAACATAAAAGACAGGTCCCCGTAAGAGACGTCAGTACAAAAATATGTACTGAATATGTAAGGCTAAAGGTAAAAACATATGATATAAGAGCTCAATAGAAATCAGATATAAATGTATAAGTAGTACTAGTAGACCACGTTTATATATACTTGTGGGACTACGTATATTACATTCTTTTTTTCATTTTTACCTTTCTTACTTCATAATATTTGTAAGCCATATTGACCAGCTGATTAGTGGTAAGTAGATAAATCGGGATCGACCCATGCTAGGTTTACCCCCCTAAGCTGCCACCCACATATAAACATTGGGATTGGACCATGCTAGGCTATTGCCCCTGAGCTGCCACCCATATATAAAGGTATCGAGATCGGCCCATGTTAGGCTTATGCCCCTGAGTTGCCACTCATTTTACAGATTTGCGTTACTTAATTTATTTAACCTTTGAGATTGTTACTTTGGTGGTCATAATATTATGGTACCTTGAAACAATAATCTACCAATAAGAGACATGTAAATGGATACTTAATGCAACAACAATGAGGTGGGGAGCTGTTGGCATACAAATGAAGTGTTTAGGAGTTGAAAATAATACATGGGTCTTACTTGAGTAAACGGAGAACTCCTAAAGTATTCTAGTGAAAATAAATGTACAAGAGAGTAGGAACAAGGTCATTGGTTACATAGGATATAATACGCTGCTATTATGTATCACTTGTTATAGGATAACCTTGGAATCTTACTTGATGGAACAAATGTCCAATTTCATGCCAAAGAGTGCAAAATAGAGTATGCCTTACATACCTGGTTATGTAACTCCGAAACTAACCCAACTTGACTTCCTGCCTTTTAGGTTACTTATCTATAATAGAATATATGGTAAACTAATATTAGAAACCAACTGACACATTTGGAATATTTAACTTTACCAAACTAGTAACTGGGTAGTAAGCCCTTAATCTATCAATCAAAGGTGTTATCTTAACCCTTTTTTCCTCCAATTACACCCACATACCATACATGTTCTTATAAGATTTACCAAAACCACCTTGGATTCATTATACTCTCCAAATAATATGCAAAACAAATTGGGTAGTAAACATATGCAATAATTAGTTTGGTGGTGTAACACCACACCTTTTTTATATATTTCAATTTGAAATAGTCACACCTTTCTCCAACATCAACCCAGCAGCCCATAATATATACATACAAAATAGTCCCAAATCTCATTTATTATAGCAATCAATTATTGAACTCATCATCTTTTGAGTTTTCAATAACAACACATCCATAACTCTTTCCCAAATTCATATATAAGGAGAACAAAATGGGGCAGTCACCTTACCTCAATTCAAAAACTTACCCTTTAAATTTGAACTCCTCAAGAACTTTATGTTTCACTTTTCTTCACACTTTAAACCAAAGAAGAAAAGAAATCTCT
>NW_025825082.1:0-7740 GCF_002878395.1 Capsicum annuum | reverse complement strand
AATGACAATTTTAATGTGATCTCTCTGATTCTAGTTTATGAAAAGGAATATGATGGAATAATGAAGTCTTCCAGATAATGAAAGTTCACCACTTCACCGCAATGACCTATGAACCAAGTCGATCCACCTAACACTGCGCATGAGAAGTATAATTGCATTCGGAGTCCGTATCACATGGGTATACAACATTTGAAGATGGTTAGTGGGTTGAGCACTAGTATATAACTTAGGGACAAAGATAAAGTAATGAATGTTTAATAATCCAGTTTAACTCAATGTGTATTTGTGCATACATTTATACTTTTATAAGATATTGGGATAGGGAACAAGGTTTATCATGCACTTTAAAACTTTAGCTTGGATTTTGTATCCTATCAATCATTTAATTATACCCATGGGCTATATGGGACAGAACTCTCATCCCCTAGTTGGGCCAAAGAGCGTATAGTTGCACGAACTGAAGAATAATCTCATATATATGCATGGGGGAGTCGACACCCCAATCATCTACTAAGGTGATGGGGGACTCAAACTTCCTAAATCATATAGTAAGGTAGACTCGAACCACCTAGCTATAAGAAAGGAGACTTGGACCCCAGGCCATATAAACCCCCGCGCCATCAAACGTAATTTCCAGTTTTGGTCCCTCGGGATAGCCACTTTCAAAGACCAGCTACACAACCCTCTTTTAAGTCCTATTAAAATATTTATCTCATATTCTCATTAATCGAAACATAACAAATATTCAAGCATACATTGTTGGTAGCATCATACCAACTACACTAGCAAGGTATCATCAACATGTGATATCAATTCCATTAACTCGGGAGAACAACTCCCTATTTTCATTAATACAAGGTATGTGAACACCGAGTTTCTTTGATCATTAAATCAAACCATCATGTTTCAATAACCTCTTTATGTCACGAAATTGTTCCAAAAAAATTTTAATGCAATTTTTATTTGTACTTAAAACTGCTCTCACAAAGTTGTGTTGAGGTTGTTACCAATTCAACTGTCAATGTTCAGAAAATTAGGAAAATCCCAATCCCCTAGTTTATTTACATTACTCATCCATCAAATTGATTTCAAAACAGCCATTTAAACATAAACAATCACTACCAGAAATTAGATCTATGGTGACGGTTGCAAAACCATTATAATAGGCCAAAAAACTGTTGCCATAGACCTATTGCAATGGTTCAGCAAGCGTCCCATAGGTGGGTATTGCGATAGGTCTATGGCAATGGTTTTTGCAACGGTTGTGTAAACCGTCGCCATAGGTAGAGCTATAGTGACATTTTCTTACAATCGTTGTCATAGATAGGACTATTGTGACGGTTATTTTTTGACTTATTGAGACACCTATTTCCATCTATTGCAATGTTTATGAACCATCGCAATAGAATCTATTGCAACGGTTATGATCCATCGCAATAGATGCTATTATGATGCCTTCATTATTCTGTTGCAACACTTTTTTATTCCTATTTTCATCTATTCCAACAGTTATGAACTGTTGTAATAGATTCTATTGCAATGACATTAAACCGTTGCAATAGCATCTATTGTGATGCTTTTGTTATGAAATTAAAACGATTTATACAAATAGTCATATTAATGCAAATATTTATTTATATACATAATAAATCATAACACAATATATACACATCACACAACAAAATCATTCATTAATAATCTCATAATTCAAAATATGCAACTAGCTAGTAATTTAAACCCAAAAGTAAAATGTAATCAAGTCCAAATGATTAGTTAAGGTTTTACATACTAGAAAGTTCAAGTTGTGATAAGTTTAAAAAAATTCTCCACAAAACTTTTTATATTAGAGCATTTATCCACAACCCAAAAATTTTCTCAAGTATGGTCAATGTCTTCATCATTTTCTTCATCTCTTGTGTTCTAGTATCTGTTTGTTTCGTAGAGCTGCTAGTGATTGAGCTGAAAGAAAGTTTTTAGTTTTCTGATGATTTCTCAGAACACCCTTGTTGATTCATGATTCTTTAAGTCTCAATAAGATCAAGAGCAAAAATGTAAGGTCAAGATGGTTAAAATAACAAAGTAAAACTGGTATGCAGTAGAAGTGTCTCTTGATTTTCTATCTAACATACAACTAGAAGCCTTATAAAGCAACAAATTCCGAACAAACAAGCCTTATAAATAAACAACTCCAAGTTGCAAATCAAACAATATTCAAATACATAATTATCGTTTAGATGTTAATCTTGAAGTTTTGCCTTTCTTGGGCAGGTTGAAAATAGAAGCTCATGTCTAAGGTTATGTTAGAATTTCTTGGATGTATTGGTTTAAGAATATTTTATATCACCAAGTTTCTCTTGTTTACGTGCTTACTAAAATTTTGACTAATGTTTCCAAGGTAAGTCTTATTTCTTTTGAATGTAGCCCTTTTCAATGGTTATTACAATAGTGGCATGGATTTTATTTAGATCATTTTCCCTAAGTATTCACTTGGTTTTATAACTGATACAGTTCTTGCAATTACAGGCTTTTCTTGCTTTCTATGTGATAAACGCTAACAAAAATCATAACAAAAGCAATCTAAAACCAAACAAGACCAACTAATAAGGTTATGAGATTAAATGGTAGCTGTTAAGGTTATAGGGTTAAACGGTGTCCGTTAAGGTTATAAGGTTAAACGGTGGCCGTTAAACTTATAAGGTTATAAGGTTAAACGGTGGACATTAAGGTTATAAGGTTATAAGGTTAAACGATGACCGTTAAGGTTATAAGGATAAATGGTAGCCGTTAACCCTATAAGGTTATAAGGGTAAACGGTGGTCGTTAAGGTTATAAGGTTATACGGTGGCCGTTAAGGTTATAAGGTTAAACGGTAGCCGTTAAGGTTATAAGGTTAAACGGTGTCTGTTAAGGTTATAGATTTCACAGGGAAAGGGAAACATAATTCAAGTTTATAATTCAAGGCACCATACCTCAAGTCTCTGTTCTGAGTCATTCCACTCAAACATTAGAAAGTCAGTCACCCAAAGTATTGAATGCCTGGACTAGATATATGAACACAAAAAAGATGGACATTAGGAAATACAAGATGCTACTCAAGAACCTAAGTCTTCTATAGATAAGCACATATGTAAATCCAAATTTGGACATCAGATACTCACATTGTCAATTAAACCCAGTTGATGTGCAACATATGTTCTTAGACGATCCAATGCTTTATTGACTTCTGCATGGTGACCAACAGCAAACAAGATAAGATCATATGGTACCGCGGATAACTGATTCAGCAATTCCTCTTTCTTTGCCGTATCCAAACTAGAAACCAGCGGTGGAATCCCTTTACAGTTTTGTTTTTGCATCTGCTTGAAAAACTACACTATTTATTGTATTGTGAACGAATTGTCACCAGTTTAGGTGATCTGCGATGATCAACGTGGACGCTAGGTATCCAAGTGGTCACAGCAGAAGCAGAGAAAGGAAGAGCATAGCTCCTTTTTATAGAGGAATACTCAAGGGGTGCTGCTGAGATAGACATAGCAGGGAGAAGCAACCACCCTTTACAGAAAACCCCATCCCTCTAAGGCTCTAGTTATGATGACTATAGTACTAGTGATGATGATCACTAGTACGATGATGAACGAATGGGAAATGACACTAGTAATACTGGCAATAAAAATTATGTTGGATCTACTTATAGATTGACTTAGAACTTTACCAGTGATAACTATGAAGTCTTCAGGATTAACATCTATGGACATAACATCAATGAAGTTCTTGCACAGAAAAATGGTTCCTGGACATACTTTTCAACTTTACTATCGTAAGGTACAATCTTTGGAGGAACTTTATAACTTAAAGCCACAAGGCAAAGATAAAATTGCAAGCAAAACAATGAATTCAAGTAACACACATTTCATAAATAGTCATGCCAAAGTGAAAATGAGAGAAGACTAGCTAAAAGTAACACACACACTTAATCAATGATACATCCCAATTACCAATATAGACACCGCCTTCAGTAGAAAAAATTATTCATCTACTGTGGCTGGTCAGTAGTTAATGATGCAGGTTACCTGTATGGTCTCTTTTTTTATTTCAAATGTTTTAAGTTTTTGAAAGACATTAATCTTCGAGCCTTAGTTTAAGCTGAAGCAGAAACATCTATATCATAACATAACAACCAAAATCTCCAAAAAAAGAGAAGTCTTGTGAAGTAAAACACACTAATTTATAAGAGAAAAGTTAATCGAAGAGACCCTGTAAGTCTACATTTAAGAAACTAATCCTCCCAATTTTATGCTTTCAATGCTAATTTGGCTGAAAATGCTGCCATACAGGAGCAGGGTAGTGATAGATAGATATTTAGACATAGACATACAATAAAATATAAATATATAGATATTTATATACACACACACATACATATGTAAAAGGAATTCAGCATGCAGTTTGACAATATAGCAACTTAGAAAGGGAGTCAAAGCAAGAAAGTGTTAGTGATATATTGCTCCTAATGGCTCACATAATGTGTTTCCTGACTAGTAAACAAAAGTTTCATCAATAATCTAAATACTACCATTGTAGGATGTAACAGGTAATCTACTGAGTTTCGACTAGAAAAAATACACAAATCTATACTAATAACTAGTAAAAAGGAAAGAGGCCTCACACGGCTTCACAAACCAAGACAAGAAAAATAAGTTGCTAGTGAATCGAAATAGGCCCCACACGACTTCACTAGACTTTGAGTTTGTGTTTTAAAAAAGAAAATGAGATGAATAACAAGGTAACAATGCTAGTGAATCAAAAGATCCCCCCACACGGCTTCAATAGTGAACTTGGACATGCACAACAACACATGGTGGTGAGGCAAGAGAAGGGAGTAGAAGTGGGAATTGTCTGTCACCTAATATGAACTAAGTAATTAATACAAAGATGCATCTATCTCAATTCATATTTAATACCTTAAAATTCTTCCATATCATAAATATCAATATGAACAAGTAAAATTAACATAGGTATAAAACTTTAGTGCAAGTCTAAAAAGCATCAGGCCACCAACCAGCATCTGACGCAAGGTACAGAGCAGCCATGGCAATATCATATTTCTCCCTAAGTTTGTACAGAGGCATGTATTCTCTGCTCTTATTGCTTATCTCCTTCAGTCCAAGTTTATGCATGCTAGCAGTGTCACCTATGCTGCTTTGAGCAATACTATTTACCTTAATATCATAGTCTATGCCCCACTCTAGAGCTAAATATCTAGTGACTAGATCAATAACAGCCTATACCGAGAGATGATGTGAGTGGGAATTAAAAATAACAAAATAAAAATGAACACAAACTAAGCTTGAATCTAAAGTTCCAAACCTTAGGAACAGCTACATAGATTTGATACCAAGATGTAGTGTAATGCAAAGTATCACTGATGTTCAATATCAGTCCACTAGAAGTTGAAATCTTCCCTGGTCCCCCCTTCTTGATATAGTTAAGTGCTTCAAGGAGCATAGTAAATGTACTAACAGAATCAATATCTAGTACTGCAAAAAACATCCTAAGCATATAAAAAGAATCAGAATGTAATCTGAGATAGCCTTTTCCTCACCTCAAATTAAAGAGAGGAAAGTGACTTGCTATTCTCTTTTACTACACAAGTAATCCCCTTACTCAACCCCCTTTCCGTACTTCCTCAAGAGATTGCCACAAGCCCAAGAGATCCTACTGAATGAGACGAAAAGAGTGTAATGAAAAGAACTTGTTAAGGAGCATAGTGATATTGAGGTAAAAGATGCAAAAAGTAATAGGTTGACAGAAGATACAACAATGATTCACAACAAAGATAAGGAACAAATTTCCTCTAAGGATGATATGCATCAGCAACAACCCATAATTAAGGAAAGTGGGAAAATTAAAACTCATCCAACAATATCCTTGAAGCAGAAATAGAGATTAGTAAAGAAGCTATTATACCAGAATGTTCTAAGGAAAAACAACCTATAAATGATATGGAGTAGCAACAACTAGACTCTAGAGGAAACAAAATTAAGGAGGTTAACATGACTAGTCCATCTAAGGAACATGGAGATATTAATTCTTTTAAAAGTTCACTCTAACAATAGCAAGCTAAGCAGCAGCTTCAGCAGCATAACAACCTGTAGTTGACAGCAACAGGCATCAATGTGTAATAGAGATGCAGTCTGTAGTCAATAACAACATTCTAATGACATCTAAGACCATAAATTCCATTAGACAGTAGACCTTTTTTCCATTATTTTCATTTGAACATCACACCACTTGGCATGCGGCCCTTCACTAGACCTTACTAGCGTGGGATGCTTTGTGCACTTGGTTTTCCTTTCATTTTCTCTTAGACCATATATATTGGCTTCAAACTAATATTATCAAAATTGGCTTAGAGTAGATTTCCTTTTATGATTATCAAAGACTAGTGAGTACGACAAAAAGTACTGGTTTGTGGTTGCCATAACCATATTAACATGAATTGCTTTAAAACTAATATTTTACAATAAAACATCAATCATTTCTTCATACTTATCTCATTGCATAAATTTCACCCCATCCAAACTTCTTTACCATGTAACCAACCTTCTTTCTAATTTCTTCTTTCTTTTATTATCAAGCATTCGATTTTGACACTCATGGATGCATTATTACTACAATAACAGAAATCCTGAAACTTTGTTACATCAGCAGTCAAAATTTTACTTAATATGAGTTGTCTTAGTTTAAACTAACTAATGGTGACATAAAAATCATTAGCAATCAAAATTTACCAAGTCATGGATGCATTATTACTACAATTTTTACCAATGTTCATGCAATCAAATGAACCCAGCATTAAAATATTCTCAAAGGAGAAGAAAAACTCAAAATCCCCAAAAACTAGGTCAAAGACATAGAACAATACACAAACCTTAAAATCCCCAAATTGAAGTAATTGAAGTGCAAATTTGAGAGAAATTGAAGTGCGAATTCAGTTTGAATATTCCTCGCACCAGTAAATCAATTTTTGAAGTGGCACCAGTAAATTACACAAAGCTCTCTACCAAATCGTAGTAATTGTAGCGAAGAGAAACCGAATCCCCTAATCGAGTGATTGTCGTTATAGCGATTGCAGTGAAGAGAAGCCGATTCCCTTAATCGGTTGATTATCGGTGTAGTGATTATAGCAAAGATAATTCAATTCCCTAATTGATTGATGGTTGTTGTAGCGATTGTAGCGAAGAGAAGTCGATTCACAAATAGATTGATTGTCGTGGCAATTGATTGATTCACTAATCATAGTATTTTATTTTTTTAAAGGTTCAGTAAGCTGAGAGATAATAGATAAACTAAGAGAGAAGGGGAAGTAAAAGCTAAGAGAGAAGAGACAGTCATCTCCGGTTTTCTTTTTTGGCAGACTTATCAAATTTTTTGTGAAAATAGAGAGAATAAAATAAGCGGTGCTATAGCTTATTTTATTTATCTATGGCAGCACTTATTATCAAATGCAATGGTTATAGTATAAAATTATAGCTAATAGAACAATTATTTTTGGCAACACTTTTAACCGCCGCAATAGATGGTCTATTGCAACGCTTTGTTAACCGTCGCCAAGAAGTTCTTTGCCATAGGAGTAATTTCCAGTAGTGAATATATCTATAAACATGAAACATTATATAAACAACAATCATTCGAAACCCTCAACCCATGTTCCAAAACCACAATCAAAACCATATGGAT
>NW_025825081.1:0-1018 GCF_002878395.1 Capsicum annuum | reverse complement strand
TATATTTGCCCCTTTACCTTCTTAAATATTGATGAAGAAAGAAAAAATAGAAGTCATTGGACAGAAAAAAGGAAAAGAAAGAAAATGTAAAAAGAAAAATTAAAAATTTTTAAAAAATGTATTTTTAACTAAATTACTGTGTGTCAAGTAATGATTAGTTGTGACTAACACTTGTTTTCTAAAACTGAGACTGATTAAAAAAGGGTGTAATAATACAAATTCAAAATTAATAGGACCCGCAAAGTTTAAATATCTTTTGAAATACAAGCCTTCTTTTAGATGGTAATTTTATATTAGCGGAATAGTCTAGTAGACTCTTGTATTTTTATGTGTTTATATTTTAGATTCTTTTACGTGTTCCTCACTTGTTTTGATATGGGGGACACATCATATCCACATTAGCAAAAGTTAATGCCACATCATACTTGTATCATTAACCACATCATTTCATCTATAAAAATAATCTTGTTATCCTTTAGTTTCTCTTATAATTTTTAGTTTTATATGAAAATATTGAAAATGACTAAAATAATATTTTTTTCACTTTTCTCTCCTTTTGATTTTATTAACCTTCACTTCAGTACAATGAGATGACCGAAAATTCTTATTCAGATTCTCTAGAATTTTTTTTTTATCTCCAAAAGTTTTATTAAACATATTTTTCGAATGATTTTAACGAGATGGTCAGAAAAACCTCATAGAAACATTTTTTAAGAATTCTAATGAGATGGTCGAAAAAATGCATATAATTAGAAAATGAAGATCATGGGAAACTATTAAAACAATCATCAACTCACTTTATTAATTTCACAACCTCATTTTCTAGATGCTTCAACGTTTCAATTCAAATTTTACCGAATATATAGATTCAAACAAATCTAGTCTCTATTGTAGGAGATAAGCCAATAATAGTCCTACATCATAGCTTCAACGGTGAAAATATCGGAGCAACTCCAAAAAAGTAAAAACACGATCAAATATAAAATATCAAGGCGGTGACCATCATTTTCCCGACGAA
>NW_025825080.1:0-3313 GCF_002878395.1 Capsicum annuum | reverse complement strand
CAGGAAATTCAAGCCTATCTTCGTATCTACACCCTCGTATAAAACATGCATCTAATAATCTGCTCTTAACATGAAACATTAAATCTCTCCCATCTAAGCAATTTCTCAACACTACACTATTCTCATAAAGAGAGCTCACTGAAGGGTTAAATCAGGAGAACCTGAAACATGAATGGATATTGACTGAACTTGACACATGACTGAAACCTGAGGAATAGAATATCAACAATATGGAGTTAACAAAAAGGACTGAACTGAGTATATATAAGATATAGTCTGAATTTATCTGATCAGTATGGGCGTACATGAGTCATGGAAACTGAGTATACTGTAAAGCATGAAATGTGTACATGAGTCATGAGCTGCATGACCTGACTCTAGAATTTCTGAGTTCATGAACATGGTTTGTAACACTGAGTAATCTAGAACTAAATTTCCTATACTGGAAACTGAAAGCACATACAATTCTATGGAATACGTGTGAACATAAGCTATATCCATGAAATCTGAGACATGAAGCATTCATAGGCACTATGCTGATTGAAGTACAAAGCTTTACACTGAGATAAGGATGGGTCAGGAATCACCTTCCCTAACTGCTTTTCTGTACATACTGGCACTAAACTAATCTCTGAACTGCACTGAAATCATCATGACATATTTCCACTCTGATCAACACATGCTCACCTTATTAAACACATTATCTGCCTCTGTTTCCTCATATACTACTAATATCACATTCACACCTTCATGCTTAATTTCAAGTAAATAAACTAAAATTTCTAACTCACACTGTTCAAGCCTACTGATTTATTATAACACAACTATCCCCACGAATACATAATCTGATCAATCCAGATAATATTATCCCAACTTCATTACGGCTAAACCCCTGGGTTCAATCTTCTAACTCTGGGTCACATGCTATCATAGGATTTTAAGAAGGGATCTGATGGCATATCTAAATCTGGGTTTGAGAATGAGTTCTCATGATCATGAATGAGATCCGTACAACTTTGGAACATAACTTAACTAATGGGATACTGTATGAGAAAGCCCTATCTTTAGGACTTGAGCTTCACTATTTCTGTTACCTTGAAAGTAAGATGGAATTAACAAGAGTAAATCATGATGAGAATCTACATGAGTTTCTTAGAGAACCTTGCTATAGCACGATCTGAGACATGAAAGCCTAAAACATCTTATAGCC
This sequence comes from Capsicum annuum, assembly GCF_002878395.1. Lineage (NCBI taxonomy): Eukaryota > Viridiplantae > Streptophyta > Magnoliopsida > Solanales > Solanaceae > Capsicum > Capsicum annuum. The sequence goes on along the minus strand of NW_025825080.1, from coordinate 2,103 downwards.
TCCTGCACATAAGTGTGGTTCACAACACACGCATGTACAAGACTCTACTAGATGCGGCTTTCATACTTCCTAGGACTCTATTGAACCTTAGGCTCTAATACCAAGTTTGTAACACCCTGATTTTTTGAATTAGAATGCTACACGGTGCTCATGACCCCAAAGGACCACAAGCTAACCCATGACTGATATCTATACCTGTATACTGCATAATATAACATGAAAATATGGAAACACATACTGAATGGCCATAAGGTTCAAATCTGAATAAACATCTGATAAGACAATGTCTGAAAATGGTATAACAATACCCAAACAAATCTAAAATAACTTTCTAATATGCTATAGTCTAGAAAGCCTCTAAAATTTCTGAATAAGGAGTTGATGGGACATGTCCCCAACTAACTCCATCTAGCAACTAAACTAAAATAGTAAATGAAGCAATAATTATATCGTCCTTGAATGAAAAAGACTCACTGCAAACTCTGAACACTAGAATGCTACTGCTGATCTGGAGCTCGTACCTCTGAACCTATGGTGTAACATAAGAGAAAGCACCATAGCGTAAATGCGTCAGTACATCTGAATGTACTAAGTATACGAGTGAGGTAGGCTAAATGCAAAGGGTTATATGCATGAACAATACTGACTGATATGAACGTGAGAATACATACATGCATACGTAACTATAATTGAACTCGTGGAGATACTGACTATTGAGTCTGAATACTGACAACATAAGTGTACTAATACTGAGATACTGAATAGATGAATGACTATTTTTGACAGTTCGAATTATGAAGAAATGGTCTGATTGACTGTGTCTAACAGTCTTGAAACTAAATACTGAGTATATAAATCACTAATAAGTGAGAAACTGATACTGTATTAGTAAATAGTGAGGGACTAATACTATGTTACTGATACATGAATAACTGTATATGACAGTTCTGATTATGAAGAACTAGTCTGGTTGACTATGTCTGACAGTCCTGAAGCTGAATACTAATATCATGAATTCTGATAACTGATGTGACTGATAACATGAGTTCTAAGAACTGATATAACTGATAGCATAAGTGACTATATCTGACAGTCCATAAATCTGAAGGAACTATCTGAGTTTCGTTCTATTTTTGAGTTGACTGTATCTGAAAGTCCTGAATCTGAAGAACTATCTGAGTTCTTTTACTGAGACTGGGACTGAAATTGAAACTGTGGAAAGTAGTCATCTAACTGACATGCCCCAATTAAGCAAATATAGATAAGTCGGGGTCAAATCTTTACCTCGACTGGAAGGGTGTCAATACCACACCACTGGTAAGGACAAGCTGTGAGTGACCCTTATCTGGCAGGTACTCTAATGAGAACGGTGGGACCCTAATCTGACAGGTTAGTTGACCTCATCAATCCTAATCTGACGGTTAATATATCTCAACCTATGCCGGCTACGTAGTTTTGGAACACAAGGATGACTGCTAAGAATCACACCCTGAACTGGCAGATAAGTTCCCATCCTTGGGTTCACTCGGTGCTAACTTTTACTCCCATCTGAAGGACACTGAACGGAATAACTAATATGAACTGAATAACTGAACTGAACTGATTAGCTGAACTGATACTGATTAACTGGACTGATACTAGTGGTATTTTTTAGCGAAGCTAAGCTAAGTTTACTGGATTCTGATAACTGACGGAATATACTAAGTTCTGAGGACTGGTTGAGAGTACTGAAGTTACTAAGATTACCTGTGAATATTAAGGTTGCTGAGGTTACTGAGCACTGAGATTACTAAGATTACTGGACTACTAAGATTACTGAGATTACTGAGTTTTCCTGAGTCACATGGTTGACTGAATTCTATAGATCATGGCTCGACTGAGAGTATCGTGATAACATGACATAGATCTAGGCACACAACTACATTTTTCGGGTACAACTACCCCCAGGACTCGATGGAAGAAAACTAACACAACTTGACTTTCTTGAGTACATGACCATCAATAACAATCTATAATACATGAGTGAGGGATTTCACGAAGTACATGGTCATCATATTATCTAACTTAAATAGGAATGCTTATAATTAAGTCATAAATCTCATG
>NW_025825079.1:0-1179 GCF_002878395.1 Capsicum annuum | reverse complement strand
GTATATAAAGGAGACTTATAGAAAAGGTGATGTGGTTGTGGTCGATGCAATTTTATTAAATTTAAATCTGTATAAAATTCAAACTATATTAAATTCAAAATATATTAGTCCCAAATAAATATTGCGGATTAATATAATTGAATTAATTATTTAAGTCCAAATAGGTATGGATTTAAATAAGGCCCAATATTTATTGGGTTAGTCCATTAATTTGGGCTACAAATGATGAGCCCACTTTACTAAGCCCAAGATATTGTCATATTCTAAAGGCCCAAATAAGCGTTACATATCAAATCACATCGCATGCTAAGTCAAGTGAAGGATCCAATAGGACCGTGCCACATGTCAAACTAATGCAGCAGGTCCATGAAATAAAAGCCCATAAAAGGCTCCATATCACTTCAATCTGATTGGTCAAAGGAATTCCATATTCATCATGACTCTTTCTTTCCTACAACTATAAATAGGGGTCTCGTAATTCAGAAAAATGACCCCCCAAAACTCTAACAAGTAGCAAGAGAAAGCTCATAGATCAAACGCCACAATTTCTCTAAAAAGCTCAAGCATTCAAATCAAGTTCATCAAGTCTTCAAATCAAGTTCAAGATCAAGACCGCAAGATTCAAGAACAAGCTACCAAGCCCTTGGATTCAAGCACAAGTCAAGATCAAATCTGTCAAATTCAAGTTAAAGTTCAAGATCAAGCTCGAAGCCCTTGAATTTATAGTTGAAAGGCGAATCAGTGGAATCATAGAGATTGTAACACTCACTTATTGAAATCAATAAATTGATTGTTGCAATATATATTTTCTTGTCTCGAATTATTTATTTTCGATCTCAAAAGTTTTACTGTCCAACAAATTCTAGTACGCCCAGTAGGACGATCTTTACCTCTTATCTCAACTTTTCAGACTTTGAAGATTAAGAACACTGAAATGATTTATAAAAAGATCAACTCTCAATCAAATTCTTCCAAGGTTGTTGATTCAAGGTTCTCTGCCGAAGTGAAAAGCATTCTTAGTGTTACTTTTAGAAGTTTAGGAGCTGTCACAAGGAGCAAAGTAGGATTGTTAAGACAACAAACACATCCAGTGTCGTCCGTGCCAACTCCAGTTTTTGGATCTTCAAACCCAAAAGGAGCAAAGTCCAATACAAATGCTTCGGAAGGAGGAAGCAATGT
>NW_025825078.1:0-1149 GCF_002878395.1 Capsicum annuum | reverse complement strand
CTAATTTTTATTCTCGAAGTATATTTTTGAAGGATTCAAAAAAATTTTCCATGGCTGACTTAACCACAAAATCACTCGTTAAATCCGTGGCACCATCGCACTGTATTCTCACAGGATAACGATCAATGCTAAAGATTTTGACCAACTCTTCGGTAGAAGGGCTATTAGCATTTGGATCATCTCTTTTGAAATATTCCTCCTCTCTGTGTTCATTATCTTCTGCTCCTGATTGAGATAACGTTTGTAAAGCAAACTCATAGAGTGGTGGATATAGCCAAGTTGCTGCACTTGTTCCTTTACTTGGACTTGATTCAGTTTCTTGTCTTTTGGAAGCCATATTATCTTAAATTAACAGAAACATAAAATAGAGATTATAATTGATTAATGCATCGATAAAAAAGGATAACAGTAAATCTAACATACACAATGGTAAAATAACAGTTCCAACAGACCACACATCTGTTTCACCAAGTATTTTATCTGTTGCAACATATAACGGACCTATTGCAATGGATAAGTAAACGAATAGAAATAATAAAAATATATTACTGATTTGTTATACCGTTATTTTATCTGATGCAACATATAACCAACCATTGCAATGAATGAGTAATCGTTGGAAACCTTAAAAACAGATCACTAATCTGTTGCACTAGGTATTTTATCTGTTGCAACATATAACCAACCTGTTGCAACAAATATTTAATTTGTTGAAAATAGTAAAAACAAATCACTCATCTATTGCATCAGAAAGGTTATCTGTTGCAATATATCACCAACCTGTTGCAAAGATGAGTAATCCATTGGAAACAGTAAAAATAGATTACTCATCTATTGCACAAGGTAGGTTATCTGTTGCAATATATAATCAACCTGTAGCTACAGATGGATAATCCATTGGAAACAGTAAAAATAGATCACTGATCTATTGCACCAGGAAGGTTATCTGTTGTAACATATAACCAACCTGTTACAAGAATGAGTAATCCATTGGATAAAGTAAAAATAGATCACTCATCTGTTGCACCAGGAAGGTTATCTGTTGCAATATATAACCAAACTGAAGCAACGGATGGGTAATCTATTAGAAGTAATAAAAATAGATCACTCATCTGTTGCACCAGGTAGTTTATTTGTTGCAATACATAA
>NW_025825077.1:0-1079 GCF_002878395.1 Capsicum annuum | reverse complement strand
AGTAAATAATTCTCATTGCGAGAACCTCAGTCATGCATTCATGAATTTGTTACACGTGCATTAGATATGCATATTCAGTAGAACATCTTTAGTTTGTCAGTCATAAGATCATGTTCCAGCTACTCATGTTTGGATTATTGTTTTCCCTCTCAGTCAATTCCATTCAAGGATGAATGTTCTCAAAGGGGAGATATTGTAATACCCGTGCCTTTTTCCTAGCTAGAAATCATCTCAAGGGTGCTAGGACTTACTTTAAAATGCAAAAATATCTTTTTATATAAGGTATTTTTGAGTTTTTAACTTTCTATCACGTGGGAAATTAAGTTAGCTTTCCAACGGTACCAATTTTGTCCAAATCCGACATCAGACGAGGAAGTTATGAACGTTTTAGTTGAAACTGTCAGAAATGCCCAGGTATGACGACCAAGTAGACGGACCGCCACAAAAGTGACAAACTGCCACTTTGACCGTCATAGGCAAGGCAGTTGAGCCACGTACTGGATAAGGACTAACGAACGAGTTGACAAATCGTCAAAGTTGTGATGGACCGTTATCTAGGATGTCAACTCTTATCCAGTGAACCGCATTTTTAGTGCACATCTGATGGGCTAAGTGACAGACCATCAAGTGTCTGATGGACCATTAGTCAAACCTTCATATACCACGTTTAGTTTATTTCCAAGTCATTTTAATAGGGGTAGTTTGGTCAATTATCACTCGCCTACATATATGCCCAGATAAGTCCAAATGCAGCCATTATGCTCATTATTATTTCACAAACAAAAACTAGGGTTTCTCTCTAAATTTAATCTCCAAGAAAAATACCCAATCTTCTTCAAGAATCAAAGCATTTCAAATCCTTCAAGTTTGAAAAAATCAAGAACCTTGAGTCAGGTATGCGTAGTGTTCATCTATGGACCACTTTCGTTCATAGAGTTCAAGAACCATGCTTTTAAATGAGAAACTTTGATTTCCTTGTTGTTATGTGATGTTGTTCATGTTAATGATCATTGTTTAAGCTTTAAGATATTAATATTAATTGACTTCCATGATGTATGCATGCTTGTAGTTAAAACCCA
>NW_025825076.1:0-1356 GCF_002878395.1 Capsicum annuum | reverse complement strand
CTCAGTAATCTCAGTGCTCAGTAACCTCAGCAACCTCAGTATTCATAGTCAATCTTAGTAACTTCAGTACTCTCAACCAATCCTCACAACTCAGTATATTCTGTCATTCATCGGAATCTAGTAAACTTAGTTTAGCTTCGCAAAACAATACCACTAGTATCAGTCCAATTAATCAGTATCAGTTTAGCTAATCAGTTCATTTTAGTTATTCAATTCAGCTTAGTTATTCAGTTCAGTGTCCTTCAGATGGGAGTAGAAGTTATCACCGAGTAAACCCAAGGATGGGAACTCACCTGCCAGTTCAGGGTGTGATTCTTAGTAGTCATCCTGGTGTTCCAAAACTACGTAGCCAACGTAGGTTAATACATTTTAACCCGTCAGACTAGGGTTGATAAGGTGGCTTAACCCGTCAGTTTAGGGTTTCCACCATTCTCATTGAGTTCCTGCCAGTATAGGGTTCTCACAACTGTCCTTTCCAGTGGCGCGGTATTGACACCCCTTCAGTCAGGGCAGAGATTGGACCCCAGCTTAGCTATTATAGCGTATTTGGGGCATGTCGGTTAGATAACTACATCCCACAGTTTTAGTTACAGATTTCAAGACTATCAGTTATAGCTACCCAGTCTCAGTAAAGAACTTAGATAGTTCTTCAAATTTCAATATATCAGGACTGTCAGATACAGTCAACTTAGAAATAGAATTAAACTCAAATAGTTTCCTTTAGATTTATGGACTGTTAGATACAGTTACTTATGCTATCAATCACAAAAGTTATCAGAACTCATGCTATCAGTACTCACCTTCAGGACTTTCAGATACAGTCAATCAGACCAGTTTTTTATAATTCAAACTATCAGAAACAATCATTCCTTTATCAGTAATATAGTATCAGTCTCCCAGTATTCAGTAATACAGTATTAGATCTATCACTTATTAGTGATTTACATATCAATATCAGTAAACTCAGTCTTTCAGAATCCCATTATCAGTACACTCATGTTGTCAGTATTCAAACTCAGTAGTCAGTATCTCCACGAGTTCAGTTACAGCTACGTATACATGTATGTACTCTCACATTCATATCAGTCAGTATTTTTCATGCATATAACCCTTTAAATTTAGCCTACCTCACTCGTATACTCAGTACATTCAGACGTACTGACACATTTGCGCTATGGTGCTTTCTCTTATATTACACTATAGGTTCAGAGGCATGAGCTCCAAATCAATAGTAGATTCTAGGACAGCAGTCAGAGTTAGACGTGAGTCCTCATCCTTCAAGGACATGATGATTTCATTTCTATTTCATTTTTCAATTTATTTCAGTAGTTGGAGTTAGTTGGGGACATGTCCCAT
>NW_025825075.1:0-2605 GCF_002878395.1 Capsicum annuum | reverse complement strand
TTGCAGTATCACTCATGACAGTTATTAGTAAACCATATATTAGCTTGGATTTTAGGCTATCACGTATTCACATTCCCAGTTTCTATATGTGAGTGTTTGGACTCCCACGTTCATATTAGTCAGTCAGTGTTGTTCATGCATGAAACCCTTTATTTTCAACCTACCTTCCTTGTATACTCAGTACTCCAGTTGTACTGACGTATTTGCACTATGGTGCTCTCTTTTTATGTTACACCATAGGTTCTGAGATGCGAGCTCCAGCCCAGTCGTAGCGGTAGCATTCCAGTCGCAGAGACACAATGAGTCCTCATTGATTTGAGGACAATATGATTTGATACATTTATTTATTTCTTCTGTTCAATTTTACGGATTTAGTTGGAGACATGTTCCTCAAAATTCCTTATTCAGATAGGATAGAGGCTTTCAGATTTACATTCAGATTTATGTTCAGATTTACATTTAGACTTAGCTTTTAGATTGAGTTGTCTTGGGTATTTTCACCCACATGATTTTATTCAGTTGAACTTTATGGCCTTACAGTTCTATGTATTCCGCATTATAATATAATGATTTGTAGTATACAGGTACAGATATCAGTCATGGGTTAGCTTGTGGTCTCTCGGGGTAATGAGCACCATGTAGCATTCTGGTTTTGCGAATCGGGGTGTTATAACCTTAGTATCAAAGCCTAAGGTTAAATAGAGTCCTAGGAAGTCTGAAAGCCACATCTAGTAGAGTCTTGTACATGGGTGTGTTGCGCGCCACATTTATGTGCGGGAGGCTATAAGATATTTTAGTAACAGTCCCCTTTCTTTATTATTCATGTCATGCTAATGAGCATAATCATAATTTAACCTATAAATCTAATCCATTCTTCTCTTATTCCAGACCATGGCCCCAAAGAGAAGAAACCAGCTAGCTCCTCAACTCGAAGATCATTTGGGTGAACATGTTTCCCATGCGGAGTTTAGAGTTGTATTTACCATACTTGCTCAGTCCATGGCTTCACAAAATGAATGTACACCAGTCATTTTGGCCAATCCAGTGGCCAATCCCAAAGCAGCTAGGGTTCGGCACTTCACAAGGATGAACCCTCCATCTTTCCATGGGTTTAAGTCTGATGAGGACCCTCAGGAGTTCATTAACCAAGTGTAGAAGGTCATTGACATCATGGGTGTTACTGCTATTGATAGTGCTGAGTTAGCCACCTACCAGTTATAGGATAGTTCATTTTCAGTTCCCAAATGAGCCCTTCCTAGAGTGGAAGGGTAGCATTTCAGTGTTCAGGGGTCAACTTGTTTCCCACCTTCGGGCAAAGAAAATGATTTCTAAGGGTGTGAGTATCATATCGTACATGTTAAAGTTTCCAGTTCTCAATCTACTAGCCTCAAAATAGTCCCTATTGTTAATGAATACTTAGATATCTTTCTCGAAGATCTTCCAGGCATTCCTCCCTGAAGGGAAATAGACTTCAACATAGACCTTCATCTGGATACTCAACCTATTTCTATTCCTCCATACAGAATGGCACCATCTGAACTCAAGGAACTGAAAGATCAGTTGAAGGATCTCTTAAGTAAGGTATTGATCAAACCCAACATTTCCCCATGGGGTGCGCCAGTGTTATTCGTGCATAAGAAAGAAAGTTATCTCTGGATGTGTATTGCTTACCGTCAACTCAAAAAGGTCACGGTCAAGAACAAATATCCTCTTCCTAGGATTGATGATCTATTCGACCAACTTTAGGGTGTCAGCTACCTATCCAAGATAGACCTTAGATCAGGTTATCAGACTTAGAGAATGTGACATTTCGAAGACAGCTCTCCATACTCGGTATGGTCACTTTGAATTTTAGTTATGTCATTTGGTCTTACTAATGCCCCTATAGCTTTTATGGATTTGATGAACCATGTGTTGAAGCAGTACTTGGACATGTTTGTCATAGTCTTTATAGATTATATTCTAGTCTATTCTCACACAGAGCGTGATCATGCAGATCATGTCAGGATTGTTCTTCAGACTCTCAGGGATCACCAGTTATTTGCTAAGTTTAGCAAGTACGAATTTCATCTAAGATCAGTAGCATTGCTTGGCCATATTTTTTTCGGTGATGGCTTTAGAGTAGATCCTCAGAAAACTGAGGCTGTAAGAAACTGGCCCAGACCCATATCTCCATTAGATATTAGGAGTTTCTTGGGTTTGGCTGGCTATTACAGATGGTTTTCAAGGGATTTTATTCTATTGCATCTCCTATGTACAGATTGACTTAGAAAAAGATTAAGTTTCAGTGGTCAGATTCATACGAGAAAAGCTTTCAAGAGTTGAAGACTCGAATTATCTCATCTCCATTTCTAGCTATTCCAGATAGTTCAGATTGTTTTGTATTCTATTGTGATGTATCCAAAGTGGGTTTAGGTTGTGTCCTTATGTAGTATGGTAAGGTCATAGCCTATGCCTCCAGACAGTTAAAGCCACATGAGAAGAATTATCCTACTCATAATCTTGAGAATCTTGAGTTAGTAGCGGTAGTGTTTGCCTTGAACATTTGGAGGCATTATCTCTATGGAGTTCATATAGATGTCTTCATAGACCATAAAAGCCTCCA
>NW_025825074.1:0-1386 GCF_002878395.1 Capsicum annuum | reverse complement strand
GTGAGGGGGAATGATCAAAACGCCCCTAAAAATCAAATAAATGTCAAATCTGTCCTTTGGTGGACTGTTTTGATAGTATGAAGTAGATCAACCATAACGTTTTACTCCGGTATCCAAATTGGATGAAACCAATTTCATTAGAAATAGGACTCTCATATCTTTCCGTTGATATATAGTATCTCACCCATATCATTGTGTACGAGGAGTTATGATCATTTAAAATTGACCCAAAAATTTGCTTTTGATAGGCTGAAGTAGATGGACCATAACTTTTTGCTCCAATAGACAAATTAGATGAAACCAATTTCATTGGAAAGAGGACTCCCAGAGCTTTTCGTTGATATATAGTAGATCACCCAGATCATTATGTACAAGGATTTATGATCATTTAAATTTGGAGAAAAAATACGCCAGGCCTCAGTAACTTTTCCTACATGTTTTACTGTTCACTGCTATTCACGGTTATATCGGAATGTTCATAACTCGTCGCTCGGGTGTCCGTTCTGGATGATCCACATATCGTTGGAAAGATTATTAGATACTCTACGAAATGGTGGGTCATAATCTAAGACATTGAACATGAAAAATTTATAATTCATTTTAGAAGATAGAACCCAACACGTTTATGCACAAAATATCAACGTAAAATTTCTCGGGGTATTACATCATCCCTCCTTCGAAACATTTATCCTCGAATGATGATAGACATGCCAAGATTAGATAGGGAATAGAGCATATAGCTGAAACCATTCGTTAGACTCATCACCACGTCATTTCTCACTCTGAATGCAACATAGAATGCATTAATTCAAGAAACTACAGCTGAACACATAAAAACTGACAGCTGAACTACTGCAACTTTTATCAAAAGTGCATGATTTAGGAATAAACAGTACCTTCGGCTTTATCAAAGTTCACAAAAAATATGTGCGGGTACTTGGATCGCATATCCGCCTCAGCTTCCCAAGTTGCACCCTCAACAGATTGGTTTCGCCATAACACCTTGACCAAGGGAACTTCTTTGTTCCTTAGTCTTCGGATACTGAAATCAAGAAGCTCAACAGGAATCTCATCAAAAGGATGATTTTCTTGAATGTCAACACTCGCAGAGGAATTCACTACCACAGAATCGCTAATATGCTTTCTAAGCATGGAGACATGGAATACTGGATGAACAGAGGACAACTCGGAAGGAAACTCGACCTCATAAGCTACCTTACCAACACGGCTAAGAATTTTTTAAGGACCAACATAATGGAGACTAAGCTTCCCCTTCTTTCCAAATATCTTCACCCCCCTCATGGGTGAAATTTTCAGATACACTAGGTCACCAACTTCAAACTCAAGGTCTCTTCTTCTAACATCCGCATATGACTTCTGACGACT
>NW_025825073.1:0-4276 GCF_002878395.1 Capsicum annuum | reverse complement strand
AGGGTATTATTTGCCTCTTTCTCCCCAAATTCCTCTCAAGAAACCCTCCTTAATCCCCAAGAACAAATTTATGTTTCATTCATAAGAAATCATGAGTTTCAACTTCCAATCAAATAAATCTTCAAGAATTCAGTCATTAAGGTATGTGGGATGTTCATCCATGAGTCCCTTTTACCCATGGAGCTTAAAATCATATTTTGGTTTAATTTTTGAGTTTATACATATTCAAGAAGAAATAAATCCATGAATAGATTATTAATTAAATGTCAACCTATGGTTAAAAGTGTTTTCACGTGGAATGAGTCATATCATATTTTAAGTGTTTCTATTCACATGTTATGTTCTATTGATTTCAGAATAAATCCCCAAATTCTAAATTTAGCTATGTAATCATGTTATTCCTTATGTTTAATTCCTATGTTCAAATTTATAATCCTTACATATTTGATTAAATGTTTGTACTTTGAGTCTTTGATTTATTATTTCATACTATTGTTTTAAGCCTTAATATTGTAATTCATGATTATTTAATGCTTGTGGGTTAGTAAGACCCTATACCGACGTATTTTATGTGCTTTCATATCTTTCACATAATAACTCAGTGAAACCATGAATCCTTATTTTTTTTAGATATTTCTGATCATGATGAGCACTCTCAGTTATTAGAAATAAGGTTCAATTAAACATAGTTCTATTCAGTACTAGTATCAGTTTAGTTGGAAGTAGCATTTAGCACCAAGAAAATGCAGGGATGATTGCTTCCCTGTCAGTTAGGCAGTATCATTATTAGTAGCCCTTGTATTTCAAAAATATATAGCCAGTGTAGGATATGAGAGGTCACCTCATATTTTAGACCTTAATTTTTCTTAGGGGTCACCCATCAATTTAGGCTTAACACCCTGGTCCTATGGGACATTAGATTAGGGGATCCACATAGCCAATGTTAGTACCCATGGTACATTACTGATACCCTTCAAACTGTGATTATCGCTTGTACCCTAATTAGCTTAGATTAGGGCATATCAATAATATGATACCTTCTATAGTCTCAGTATAATAATCAGTGTATTTAGTTTAGGTTTCCTTTACCAAGTGCATAGATTTTCAATTATTCAGCTATACATCTTTCATTTTTTAAAATTACCGAATCTTAGAAACATATTTAAACACGATCTTTCATTCTCGGCTATTTTATGTTCATGCATTTATGCTTAGTTAATGTATATCAGCCAGTGCTCATCTCATATACTATTATATTAAAAGTATTAAATAAAAGATTTTCTTTATGATATGATGTCTTATAACATAGGTTCAGATGCACAGTTTCTCGACCGTTCTTAGACAGTTCAGCATTATTTAGCAGCAAAAGGGGTAAGTCCTGATCCTTCAGTACAGGATTTGCTTATTTTAGTTACTTCAGTACTTTTATATGTTCAGTCGTTGGACTTTGTTAGGGGTTTTTCCCATCAAATCCTCATAATGTTTAGTGGATTTCAGATAATCAGTTTAACAGTCATTCAGTTATCTAAGTGTTATCTTGTAATACCCCACATGTTTCAAAGCTAGGAAATGAATACGTATTCCTGTGTATGAAATCTCCTATCCTACTATTCATACTTGAGTACCTAACTTACAATGAATATCCTAGTGATAGGATAGCTTATGATGCATTAAGCATGTTTAAATGAGTCACTTAAGGTAATACAAGCTAAGAGTTTTTGAATCCATCAAGTTTTAATGTTCGATTTTGCAAGGGTCATCTTTGAATGAGTATAACTCAATGTTAATGTGGTATTTTTCTTGATTTAGACCTACCAATTAGTATAGAATCAAATTTTCTTTCTAACGATACCAATTTCTCCTTAATCCAATACCCGAGCAAAAAGTTATGCCCATTTGCGTGATAGACAATAAGGATAGGCGATTGGTTAGGCCCCGCCCAACCCAAACATAGGCTATTGGTTAGCCGCCGCCCAACCTAGCTTAGAAAATCACTTGGGCTTTGCCAAAGGCAGTTCCAGTTGTCAAAAACAGTCCGTTTTGAGTTATTTTAAGGGTAATTAAGTCTATTAACACTCCTTAAACCTCCCTAAACTTAACCCTACAAAATATATAACTTCTAAACATATTACAACACTATTATCATGTAAAAGCTCATCATCCAAGAGCTCTAAAAAAGAAAAACAACTAGGGTTGCATAACTAAGCTTAAGGATCGAATTTCAAGGAAATTCCTCCGTCAATCATCAAGAATCTTCCTTTTAAGTATGCGTGAGTTGATTTATGGATCCCTTTAATCCATAAAGCTCAAAACCCTCTTTTTCATAATAATGTATGATTTCTATATTGTTGGGTGTTGGTGATCATGTTTTTGATATTGGGTGATTTTCCAAGATGAAATATTTATATGTTTTTTTTGAATTTCATGATATCATATGAGTGGAAACTTGTAAATTTTGTTGTTCATGATGTATAATTTGATGATTTCACCTATTCTTAAGATGTGCATGTAAGGTGTGTGATAAAATGCCTAAGAAACTATAACTCATGCAATATAGCTAAATTATGACTAAGTGAATGATTCATGATATGCCCTTACGCTCCAATGACTTCTAAGTTGATAATGTGCCTTGTAAATATTGTTGGAATACAAATGAACTATTCTTATGAGATTATGCTATGTTTACTTGCAAATCCTACTTATGAACAAGATCTATGATAACCATGCAATCCATATGAACTTCCATGTTATTGGTATGTGTTTCCAATATGATAATGCAATGAACATGATATTAAGATTGTGCAAGTACTTCCATGTGATATGAAATACTTTCCATTCAATATGCTTAGTATGAGTTCCCTACTTAGGATATTATAAATATGGACTCTACTCTTATGATCAAGTCAGTCATGTGTGTCAGTTTTCTTTCATCGAGTCCTAGGGGTACTTGTACCCAAAAATTATAGCTGTGTACTTAGAGCCATGTCATGTTTCACGATATCCAAACTCAAGCTATGATTCCATAGACTTCAGTTAGTCATGTGACTCAAGAAAACCTCATGATCTTAGTCAGTTGTCAGATATCAGTAATATTCCCCCAGTCAACAAAATTCAGTAAGATTAAGACATGCACAGTTAGTTATTCATGTCTAGTCCCTCCAGATGGGAGTAGAGATTAGCACCGAGTGAACCCAAGGATGGGAACTCACCAACCAGTTTAGGGTGTGATTCTTACTAGTCATCCTTGTGTTCCAGAACTACGTAGCCAGCATAGGTTGAGACATCTTAACCGATCAGATTAGGGTTAATGAAGTGGCTTAACCAATCAGTTTAGGGTTCCCACCATTCTCATTGAGTACACGCCAAATAATGGTCACTCACAGGCTGTCCTTACCCATGGCACGGTACTGACACCCCTCTAGTTGGGGTAATGATTGGACCCTAGTTTAGCCATAACGACATACATAGGGCATGTCAATTAAACACTACTTCCCATAGTTTAAGTAGCAGTCTCAGTAAGAAGAACTTAGGGCGTTCTTCAGATTTCAGTATATACATGACTGTTATATAGAGTCATCCATGTTATCAGTTTTAGTATCAGTCACGACAGTTATCAGTAAACCATGTAATGCTTACAGGTCATGCTATCATGTATTCACGATCCCAGTTTCTATATATGTGTGTTTGCACTCCCACATTCATATTAGTCCGTCAGTGTTGTTCATGCGTGAAACTATTTATATTCAGCCTACCTTTCTGGTAAACTCAGTACTCCATCTGTACAGACGCATTTGTGCTATGGTTCTTTCTTTTCATGTTACACCATAGGTTCTGAGACACGAGCCCTATCCCAGCAGTAGCGGTAGCATTCCATTCGCAGAGAGACAGTGAGTCCTCATTGATTCGAGGACAATATGATTTGATTCATTTATTTATTTCTTCATTTCCATTTTCTAGATTTAGTTGGAGACATGTTCCTTCAACTACTTATTCAGATAGTTTAGAGGCTTTTAGATTTATGTTTAGATTTTCGTTTAGATTGAGTTGTTTTGGGTATTTTCACCCACATGTTTGTATTCAGTTGAACCTTATGGCCTTACAGTTCTATGTATTCCATATTATTATATCATGATTTGCGGTATATAGGTACAGATATCAGTCATGGGTTAGCTTGTGGTCCCTCGAGGTCATAAGCACCATGTAGCATTCTGGTTTAGCGAATCAGGGCGTTGATAACGCTCAATCTACAGCTCTCGTGGGAGTGTAAAGCGGTCGT
>NW_025825072.1:0-4243 GCF_002878395.1 Capsicum annuum | reverse complement strand
TAGTTCAAAGAACCGAGGACCACCTTGATGACCACTCTAGGATTCAACAAGCAACCAAAAAAATGAGATAAATAAGGGTATTTACCACATCAACAAGCCAACCAAATTATGATTAACAACACTAAGAAAAAGAACAACCAATGAGTTAAGGATATAAGACAACACTACGCGGTTACAGTAACAACAAAAAGAATAGGTACAAGAAAGTAAGAAATATAACTTTACATACAATGCATAAACACTTATGAACCAAAATGTATATTAAACATTAAGACTCAAAGTCTTCACACAAATAACACCAAATTCTTACAGGACCTCAAGGGAATTGGACTTCCCAAGCAACCACCGTTTCCATGATTGTTATCAACATAAGTGATGTCCACACTTGCCACAAGGAATCCACCTTACAAGACACTCTCTTGAGCTCTCAAAATATGTTATCTAAGTCTACGAGAAATGACCTAATAAGGTTCTATTTGTAAGCTAGGTTAACTTATTACCAAAAATACCAAAAGGTACTTAATGAGCCCTTACAAAGGGAGTGTGCTTCTTGGATGGTTTTGGAGTGTAGGAGGCTTCCTTCACACTTCAAGACTTGTTCCCTTGGATGGGAAGCCCCACAAGCTTGGGTCTTCACAACTTGTCTTCCATTACTTCCTCGAGTGCTAAGATGTCTCTATGACCCATATCATCCTCCCCTCCTTGTAAAGGATTCGTCTTCGAATCCGAACCTTGCAAAACAATAGGAAGGATAAGAAAACACAAGTTTCTCAAGGTATGAGGGTTAGAGTTAGTGTAATAAATCATAGCATCTTTCCAAGGTGGCTCAAACTTCACATATAACCAAGCATCCCTCTTACCCGAATACCCACCCAAGAAAGAATCGACTAGTCTATCCATATAAGTATGACAAGAAACAAGGAACAAAAGTTTCTTATCAAGTGTAAAACATAGACTCTTCTTGGAACAATAAATAGACTTGAAAGATGAGATAGGAAAGCCATACATTCCATGCATATTCAAGTCATTCCAAAAGACATCATCACCGTATTTCAAATGATCACCGGGGTCAAATGGGTGGAGTGTCCATGGGCACAGGTTGGAAACACACTTCCTTACCCCAATACTACTACAATTATGGTAAAATGTCCCTTATATACTAGCTTGATATACAACAAAAACAACTAGAGGTTCATCCTTAGTCAATCGGCCAACATGTTCAACACCACCATTTTTACACATAAGTTGGTCTTCATGAGTTCCTGTAACGCCCCGAATATGGTACTCGAAATGCTACACGGTGATCCTAATCTCGAAAGACCACAAGCTAACCCATGACTGATATCTGTAACTGAGCACTGAATAATAATAATAATATCATAAATGCAAAATCATGAACTGAAAGGCCATAAGGTTCAATACTGATACATAAATGAAAATACGGTTTAAAAATACCAAAATAACTAAAATAAATGTCTGAACATGCTGTAGTCTGAAAGCCTCTAAAACTGAACTGTCTGAATAAATAGTTGATGGGACAATTCCCCAACTAACTCCATCTGCTGAATAAACTAAGTACTAAAAAAATGAAATAGTCAAATAATAACATCCTCAAATGATAAGGACCCACTTTTGACTCTGACTGCTGAAATTGGAATGCTACGATACTCTGGAGTGCATGTTTCTGAACCAATGATATAAAGTACTATAGCGTAAATACGTCAGTACGATTGAATATACTGGTATGCAAGTGAGGTAGGATGAATGCAATGGTTCATAGGCATGAACGATACTAACTGACTGAATAACATAAATGTGAAAATATATGAATGAATACGTAACTATGACTGAGATCGTGATAACACTGACTCATGAATTCTTATAACGTGGATTTACTGATATCTGAGTACTAATACTGGGATACTGAATGACTAAGTCTATTAAGTACTGAGGAACTCATGTAATATTACTGATAAACAAATAACTATTTCTGACAGTTCTGATTATGAAGAACTGGTCTGATGGACTGTATCTGATAGTCCTGAAATCTAAATACTGGTAACATAAATTTCGTATAATTAATATGCTCTTA
This sequence comes from Capsicum annuum, assembly GCF_002878395.1. Classification (NCBI taxonomy): domain Eukaryota; kingdom Viridiplantae; phylum Streptophyta; class Magnoliopsida; order Solanales; family Solanaceae; genus Capsicum; species Capsicum annuum. The sequence goes on along the minus strand of NW_025825072.1, from coordinate 2,151 downwards.
ACGGGGTGACTATGTCTGACAGTCCTGATTTTGATGGAACTAGCTGACTTCCATACTAAGCTAAGCGTCTATTCTGACCGTCCTGAAATTATAGAACTAAACTGAGTTCTATTACTGAGACTGGATCCGAAACTGAGACTGTGGGAGGTAATCATCTAATCGACGTTCCCCAAAACCGAACTGGTGGGTTCCAACTAATAACCTAAGCTGGAAGGGTGTCAGTACCATGCCACAGGTAAAGACAAACTGTGAGTAAAACGTCTCTGACAGGGAGCTCTTCCGTCAACCCCTCTTAGTAGGAAAACTCGGATGAGGTGTATAATCCCTAAAATCATAGGGTAAATCTCAACCTATGCTAGCTATGTAGTTCTGGAATGCAAGGATTTCTTCTAAGGATCACACCCTCTACTGGGTAACAGGTGAGTCCCCATCTTTGGGTTCACTCGATGTTGAATCCTACTCCCAACTGAAGAGACACTGAACTGATTTAAACTGAACTGAACTGTTACTGATAGTATTGTTTAGTTGATTTGAGCAGAGTTCACTAAATTTTCATTGACTGACGGAATACTACTGAGATCTGATAAGTGACTAGGATTACTGAGATTACTGAGGTTACTGAGATTACCGAGGGTACTGAGATTACTGAGTTTTCCTGAGTCATGTAACTGACTGAATTCTAATTATCATGGCTTGACTGAGAGTATCATGAAAACTGACACTGGCCTAGGCACACAGCTAAATTGTAGGGTACAAGTACCCTCAGAACTCGATATCATGAAACGAACAAGACTTGACACTTCTTAAACACGTGACCAATATCAGCAATTCATAATACAATAAGTTGGGGATTTCATAAAGAACATGGTTATCATAATATTGTACATGGATGAAATTGCATATACACATGTCATACTTTCATCAACCTAATCTCATGAATATTCCATCAAATACTCATAATGTACACAATATCATGGAAGTCATTCTTGGTCATAAGGGTAAAGCATGCATTTATTATTTGAGTCACAATTGAGCTACAATACATAATTTCTATCCTCTTAGGCATTTTGTCAAATACCTTACATGCACAACTTAGAGCATAGGTGCAATAATCAATTTATATATCATAAACAACTCAATTAATGGATTTCAACTTGTATGCTAACGTAGTTTCATAAAAAAACACATAAAAATTCCAACTTGGGAATCATGCAACAAGATAAATATGGTTACAAATAACACATAACATAAATATCATGTTTTATAATTTGAAAGAGAGTTCTTGGACTTCAGGGATGAAAAGAAACCATAAATTAACACTTGACATACCTTAGTTCTTGATTTTATGAATATTAATGGAGAGATTCTTGAATTTGAGTATTGAATTTAAATCCTTAATTGAAAACCCTAACTTGTTCTCGAGATAAACTTGAGAGAGACACTATATTTTGGCTGAATTGGGGCTAAATCCCGTGTTTTAGACTTATATAGGGGTGGGAAATTGACTCTTCTATCCTTAAAAATTCAAACATTTAATGACTGAAACTGGGCATTGCCGCGGCATATCGATGGCATCGATGTGATAGTCAACGCATCGCGCCATCATCGTATCGAGTCTCAGTACTTTGACCCTGGAAACCTGCAACAATATCAGCCAACGCGATTGGCGATGCGGCGTACCAAGATCGAATTGGTCCACTGTTTTGAGCTTCCAAACGTGGTCTAAATGTGGTCCAAAAAAAATAAAACTTGTCTGGGACCACCTATGGACCTCTCTAATCATGAATTAACAAAAATACGGACCATTAAAGGACGTTAAGGTGGCAAAATATGATTGGCAACTTTTAAAGGCCAATAATAGGCTAAGTCTGGGAACTTATTTAGAACCTTCTAAGTATAGGACCCACTTAACAAGCATAAATGGATCGAATTAAGCTTAGGATTTTATGGGGTCTTATAATATCTCCCTCTTGGGAACATTTATCCTCAAATAAGACTGACTGAGATGGGGGAAATGATTACCTAAAGTATATGCTGAACATGAACAACTAAAACATGAATACATGATTGACATCACAGATTTGCTGAGATTTGTTGTGGGCATGCTTATCTGATGCATGATTTCATGATTTGCATGACTGATAAGCTGAA
>NW_025825071.1:0-1395 GCF_002878395.1 Capsicum annuum | reverse complement strand
TCATTTCACCAACCAGGTACAATCAAAATTAGCCCTAAGAGACTAATCGGGCAAGTTCTAGATGGTACAAGTATGCATGACATTTGGAAAAATAAGCTCACCACACATGGCATGCAAATTCGCCAAGGAGGCTCAATTGCTCTTCCTGCTAAAGATAAAAATGGAGTATCTACTAATTTTCACAAGAAAAATTTTAGAGTCAAGAAAAGAGAAAAAGTATTATTACAAGGTCGCTCTCATAAATGCCTTTGATTTTTTTGAAAAATTTTGGATGGGGGAGGGGGGAGTGTTTGCTTTGCATTTGCACCATATATAATTTGCTAATTATGGCACCAACCTAAGCCTTTGATTTAAATTTTGGATTTCATATGGGCAAACCATGTGGCTACTCAAACCTGGAACATAGGTATAAATTTGATTCTAAATCCGAAATGCCATAGGTAAATAGACTTCCTTTGCATTTATGACTCAATGCCATGGTTACTTGGACTTCCCCTGCATCCATGGCTCAAAACCCAATCATAAAGATTTTTCACCTTACATTTGGTACCCAAAATGCTACACGATGCTCATGACCCCAAAGGCCAATAACCTAACCCATGACTGATATCTATACCTATATACTGTATGATATACTATATAAATATGGAAATATGAACTGAAAGGCCATAAGGTTTAAATCTGTAACATAACTAATAAATCATAACATATGGATGGGGTATGAAATACCCAAAACACAATAATTAAATGTCTGAACACACTAGTCTGAAAAGCCTCTAACTGACTGAACTGTCTGAATAAGGAGTTAATAGGATAGGTCCCCACCTAACTCCAACTAATAAATTAATTAATGAGATAATAAAGATATAATCATGTCCTCAAAGGATTAGGACTCAACTAACTGACTGCTGATATATGGAATCTACTGATGCTATGGAGTTCGTGCTTTTAAACCTATGGTATAAAACACCATAGTGCAAATACGTCAGTAGTATGAATGTACTGGTATACATTGAAGGTAGGCTGAATACATGGGGTTCACATTCATGAATAATACTAGCTAACTGACTAATATGAACGTCAGAATACATGCATGAATACGTAGTAACTATATCTGAGATCGTCATAACTTGAATTTACTGATAATTAACATGACTGATAACTGAATTCTTATGACTGATATAACTGATGACATGAGTGATTGTATCTGAAAGTTCTAAATCTAATGGAACTAGATGAGTTCTATACTATTTTGAGTTGACTATATCTGACAGTCCTAAATTTTTTAGAACTATCTGAGTTCTATTACTAAGACTGAATAATTGTATCTGACAGTGCTGATGCTGTAACTGGAACTGTGGAAAGTAGTTATCTAACCAACATGCCCTTAATATG
>NW_025825070.1:0-1682 GCF_002878395.1 Capsicum annuum | reverse complement strand
AGAGTTATAGCCATTTTACTCCAGCATATCAACCTGAAAAAGGCTGACGACGTTTCTGATGGGCTGTCACCTTTTTGATGCCATTTCTGACGACGTCGTCAGCCTTAGGCAGAAAATCAAAAATTTAACCTTTTTGCGATGACATTTCGTGATGGCCTATCATGGGTCTGACGGCCTATCATGAATGTCGTCGGCCATTTTTTTCAGCAATTAAGGGGCATTTTAAAAAGGGTATTTTGGTCTTTTCACCCATTTTGACCCTCTATATATATCCAAGTAAAGAAGAAAACTTCATTCTTCTTCCATTTCATCAAGAATACTAGGGTTTCTCTCTCAAAGTCCAATCTAAATCTTCCAAAAACATCAAGAACCCTAACTCAAGAAGTGGAAAAAGAGTCTATAACAAGTTTCTTCATTCCAATCCATAATCAAGGTATGTGGGGTTTGAACAAGAACACTCCGTTCATTCTTGTGCGTAAAGATTTAATTGCTATTATTGATTTACATGAATTTGCAAAGTGGGATTACACCCAAATTTCTCTATTAATGACTTGTGAGGTTTGAGTTGGTTAAGTTTGATATTATGATATATTTACCATCATATTTCATGAATTGAGCATTTATGCCATGAGTTGAATATTCTTATTATGAATTGATGATTTTAGAACGATTTGAGATAAGTGTCATGATTTAAGCTTTCTAAGAGAAGTTGATTATTGACTACATAATGATATTCGAACTTGAGGGTCAAGAATGAGTCCTATGATGTTTCCTTGAAGCTTTTGATATTTGAAATGATTTGATAAGCAAATGTACATGATGTTAAGAAAGATTGTGTTGATTTGAGTCGAGTTAGGAATCCACAAGATGTTTATAATTCACATATGAGATATATATATATTTATGTTTTGGTCTTTATAATAGACCTATGAGTTGATATTGATTAAGGTGGATTTCCTAATGCATTTTGAGCTGAGTCTGGCAGGAGTATTTAGCACCGAGCGGGAAATATGTTATTTCCCTAAAACTACGTGCCACCGTAGGATTGATATTGATGATTGTGGGATAGAGGCTGAGTATGGGATTATGATTGAGTAATTGAGGTTGTAGTCCTTAGCAAGAGTATGACACCCCCACCAATGTGGGGTTCTCTTCTTAGGAGAGCAAAATGTTGGACTCCATGTGGCTCACATGGTGTAGTGTTGTCAGTTATAAGAAACTCCCACGTCCATAATGATCTAAGTACCTTAAGTTACCGAGTCACTCTAAGTCATGAGTCAAAGAGTTTGAGTTGAGTTAAATTATTTATGAGATTTATAAAGCATGTGTTATTACTGATGATTTATGGGAATAATGTTTCAAATAATTCAAGCGAAGGGAGGTATTATTTTCAGCATGCATGATTTTCTTATACATTTATGATATTATTTAAAATGTTGCATCCTCCCCTATATACTCAGTACATTCCCAAGTACTTATTCCCATACTCTTCTGTGTTCTATATTTTCTCGTGATGTAGGTTCAGGTGCTCAGTCTCAGCAACGACAGTGATCTTCGAGTACCTCCATCTACATTCGTACAGTTGGTGAGTCCTCATGGTTTGAGGCCCTATGTCCTAGATTTTTGTCTTGATACTATATGGTTGTTTATTTCCAGTTCAGTATGAGTCAGTTGGGGATCTA
>NW_025825069.1:0-2517 GCF_002878395.1 Capsicum annuum | reverse complement strand
GGATCTTCAAGCTTAATTATGCAACCCTAGTTGTTTTTCTCTTTTAGTTTTCTTGGATGATGAGCTTTGAGATGTTAATAGGATTATAATATTTAAAAGCTATATATTTCATAGGTTAAGTTTAGGGACGTGTAAGGAGTGTTAAAAGACTTAATTACCCTCAAAATAACTCAAAACGGAGTGTTTTTGCTATTAGAATTGACTTAGGCGGCGCCTAACCAATCGTCGATCCTTACTGTCTCTCACGAAAATGGGCATAATTTTTTGCTCGGGTATTGGATTAAGGCAAAAATGGTATCGTTGGAATGCTAATTCAATTACATAAAATTTGGTGGGTATAAATATGCAGAATACCACACTAAAATCGAGTTATATTCTCTCAAAGATGACCCTTGCAAAATCGGACACTAAAACTTGATGGATTTAAAACTCTTAGCTTATATTACCTTAAGTGACTCATATAAACATGCTTAGTGTATCATAAGCTATATTATCGCTAGGATACTCATTGTAAGTCATGCACTAAAAGTCTAATCACTGGATAGGAGGTTTCATACATAGGAAAAATAGTTCGTCTCCTAGCTTAGAAACATGCGGGGTATTACAGATTTCCCATGTTTCTTGGCAAAATTTCTATCTTAGGATTGGTTATGGCTTACTTGACATCTATAAGATGAACTATATATCTTAGGCTAGTTTTGGGTAGAATTTTCCTAACTATGGAAATTGAGGTTCAGAAGTGGGTTCGTCCGACCCACCTTAAGCCAAGACTTATTATAGCCCTTGTGGACTTATTGACAAATTTTAAGCCTAGTTATGAGATTTTCTTGGTGAATTGATAAATAGTGATGGTTTTCCCCAAGAAATGATACATGGACTATAGATATGAGATGCCTTATAGATGTGATATGCCTGATGGTTATGAATTAGGCCTTATTTATATTATCCCTCTTAGATGTGAGATGCCTCCTATATGTGAGATGATTATAGCTATGCAACAGCTATAAACATGATTATTGATGTGAATTTTAGATAATCATGTGAGACTAAGGTCATGATTATGATATTATAAATATTCTAAACATATTATTGGGCCATAGTCCATGATATGATATCAGTTGGATATCCAGGAAACATTTTATCCTTGTAAGGGATGTGATTGTAGTTGATTGATATATTAATGCTTATGGTTCCATTTTTGGAATATGAATGTTGGTATTCATCGATTTGGTACATTCATGATCATTGCATCGATGATCGATAGAATTTCGAATGGATTATAATCTTATTACTGTTGTTACTAATTAAGGGTTTAAGCCCACTTTCCATCTTAAACATGGATTCTTCATAATAATAAGTGTCTATCTTAATGAATAACTTATATGTAAAAGAGATTTATAATGATGTTTAAAAGATGTGATTGAGACAGCTTTCAGTCTATGATTTGATAATACTAATTACTCTGATCGTGAGAGATTTCGACCCTTTCTACACTTTTATAATGATTTAGTCCTAAATTTCACTCTAGGAAATAGACTTATAAATTTACACTCTTTTAGCAATGGCTTCAGTCAGTGCACCTATCATATCCAAATGTACATCTCTTCAGTAAGGGGCGGAGGAAGATATTGGATAGATGATATAACTTCCAGGTAAAACCTGATAATAAGACTTTAATATTGATGTTATATATGGATGATATTGATTGTATTGAGAGCATTAATTATATATTTATGATCAGTTCAATTTTGAGTCTTGATGATATTTATGACCAGTTTAATTCAAAGTCTTGATAATATTTATGAACAGCTCAATTCCTAGTCTTGATGATATTTATGACCAATTTGATTTTGAGTCTTGATGATACTTATTCCCAGTTCAATTTTGTATGGCCAATATATTCCCAATTTGATTTTGAAAATTGGTTATGATAATGATGGTTATGATGAGTAAGGTTATAATAATGATATTATGATATTGATTATATAAATACATTACATTCATCCTTCCATGTGCATTGCCTATCACTAGTATGCACCTATATCTATCAGCTCATATAGGGGTTACATAGGTGTGGGTGATGATTATGCCTTATGGTGTGTTTTATGTTGATTGAACCTTCTGACCCCAAATTTGTAATACCCCACAAGATCCTTGGAAGACCCTGCAAAATCGTTGCGTCCGAATTCAGCTCCCTTGGCTTTACAAGCTTCAAGACTTAGCAAATTTTCATAAGTGTTCAACACTTAGTCTCATTTCAAGCCTTCAAACTTTGGGGATTTATTTGATGACCTACCCCACCTCCATTTGTGGATTTTCAAGTTGCTTTACGATCGGGCAAGCTTGTAATGCACCCAGGGGGAGTTTTGAAATTTCTGGAGTAGTGCAAGGTCATGTTTGATATCCCGAACCAGTAGCAAAAGGCTACAGGGCCGTGTAGCCTCGCTTAGACCCCCGGTCTAAGCAGGGCGCTGCCCTGGCTGGAGCCTTTTTGCCCAGTTTTAAGCATTTCAGGGT
>NW_025825068.1:0-3244 GCF_002878395.1 Capsicum annuum | reverse complement strand
AAAATGGGAATTCACTTTCTGCTCAGGACCTTCTAAAAATGGGACTTAACTTTCTAATCAGGACCCTCCTGAAAAATGAGATTTAAGCTTCATTCCAAGTCCCTCCTAAAAAATGTGAATTTACCTCCTGTTTCGGATGCTCCTGAAATGGGATTTTACCATCTATTTAAGACCCTCCTGTAAAATAGGATTTTACCATATGTTCAAGACACTCCTGAAAAATAGGAATTCACTTTTTGCTCAGCACCCTCCTAGAAAATGCAAATTTACGCTATGTTCAGGACCCTCATAAAAAATAGACTTTTACCATCTCTTCTGGACCCTCCTGAAAAATGGGATATCATTTTATATTCATGACCCTCCCTAAAAATAAGACTTTACTTTCTGTTCAGGACCCTCTTGGAAAATGGGATTTTACTCTCTATTCAGGACACACCTGAAAAAATAGGATTTTACTTATATACAGGACCCTCCTGAAAAATGAAATTTTACTTTCTGTTCAGTACCCTCTTGAAAAATGGGATTTTACTTTCTGCTCAAGACCCTCCTGAAAAATGGGACTTTACTTTTGTTTAGGACCCACCTGAAAATAGGACTTTACTTTTGTTTAGGACTCTCCTGAAAATTGGTATTTTACTTTTTCTTCAGGACCCTCCTGAAAAATGGGATTTACTTACTGTTTAGGAAACTACTAAAAAATAGGATTTCACTTTCTGTTCATGAATCTCCTGATAAAAGGGATTTTACTTTCTTTTCAGGACCATCCTGAAAAACGGGATTATACTTTTTGTTCAGTACCATCTTGAGAAATGGGATTTTACTTTCTATTCAAAACGCTCAAAAAAATGGGACTTTACTTTCTGTTCAGGACCCTCCTGAAAAGTGGGACTTTGTTTTTTGTTCAGGATCCTCCTGAAAAATGAGAATTTATTTTCCGTTCATGACCCTCTTAAAAAATGAGACTTTATCTTTTGTTCAGGACCCTTCTGAAAAATAGGATGTTACATTTCGTTCAGGACCCTCCTGTAAAATGGGAATTTACTTTCTGCTTTGGACCCTCCTTAAAAATTGAACTTTACTTTCTATTCAGAACCTTACTTAAAAATGGGATTTAACCTTCTGTTCAGGACCCTCCTAAAAAATAGGAATTTACCTCCTGTTCAGGATGCTCCTAAAAAATAGGGTTTTACCTTCTGTTCATGACCCTTCTGTAAAATAGGATTTTACCTTCTGATTAGGACCCTCTTAAAAAATGGGATTTTACCTTCTGTTCAGGACCTTCCTGAAAAATAAAGTTTTACTTGTGTTCAGGTTCCTCTTAAAAAAATGAGTTTATTTTCTATTTAGGACTTTTTCTATTTAGGACCCTCTAGAAAAATGGGATTTTATATTCTGTCCAGGTTCCTTCTGAAAAATGGGACTTTACTTTCTGTCTAAGATCCTCCTGCAAAATGAGACTTTACTTTCGGTTCAGGACCCTCCTATAAATAGAAATTTACTATCTATTTAGGACCCTCTTGAAAAATGAGATTTTAATTTATATTTCGGACCCTCCTGAAAAATGGGATTCTACTTTCTATTCAGCATCATCCTTAAAAATAGGATTACTTTCTGTTCAAGACCCACTTGAAAAATGGGATTTTACTTTCTATTCAAAACCCTCCAAAAAATGAGACTTTACTTTCTGTTCAGGACCCTCCTGAAAAGTGGGACTTTGTTTTCTGTTCAGGATCCTCCTGAAAAATGGGACTTTATTTTATGTTCAGGCCCCTATTGAAAAATGAGACTTTACTTTTTGTTCAGGACCCTCCTGAAAAATAGGAGTTTACAATTTGTTCAGGACGCTACTGGAAATTGGGAATTTACTTTCTACTCTGGACCCACCTAAAAAATGGAACTTAACTTTCTATTCAGGACCCTCCTGAAAAATAAGATTTTACTTTATGTTCAGGACCCTCCTGAAAAATGAACTTTACTTTTTGTTCAGGACCCTTTTGGAAAATGGAAATTTACATTATGTTCAGGACTCTCCTGAAGAAAAGAATTTTACTTTTTGTTTAGGGCCCTCCTAAAAAATGGGATATCACATTATGTTCAGGACCCTCCTGAAAAATCAGACTTTTCTTTCTGTTCGGGACCCTATTGAACAAAAGGGAATTTACTCTTTTCAAAACCCTCCGGGAAAATGCAATTTCGCTTTCTATTCACGACCCTCCTGAAAAATAGGATTTTACTTTTCGTTCAGGACCCTTCTGAAAAATAGGATTTTACTTTATATACGGGACCCTCCTGATAAATGGGATTTTATTCTCTGTCCTAGACTCTCCTGAAAAATGCAATTTTACGTTCTGTTCAGGACCCTCCTAAAAAATAGGATATCATATTATGTTTAGGACCCTCCTGAAAAATGAGACTTTACTTTTGTTCAGGACCATCCTGAAAATGGGACTTTACTTTTGTTCAGGACTCTCCTGAAAAATGGCATTTTTCTTTTTGTTCAGAACCTTCCTGAAAAATGGGATTTTACTTATTGTTCAGAACACTCCTAAAAAATTGGATTTCACTTTCTGTTCATGACCCACCTGATAAATGGGATTTTACTTTCTTTTCAGGACCCTCTTGAAAGATGGGATTTTACTTTCTGTTCAAGACCCTCCTGAAAAATGGGATTTTAGTTTCTACTCATAACCCTCCAAAAAATAGGACTTTCCTTTATGTTTAGGACTCTCCTAAAAAATGGGACTTTATTTTCTGTTCAGGACCCTCCTGAAAAATGGGACTTAATTTTTTGTTCAGGATCCTCATGAAAATTGGGACTTTACTTTCTGGTCAAGGCCCTTCTGAAAAATAGAAATTTATATTCTGTTCTGGACCCTCCTGGAAAATGGGAATTTACTTTCTGCTTAGGACCCTCCTGAAAAATGGAACTTTACTTTCTATTCAGGACCCTCCTAAAAAAAAGATTTAACCTTCTGTTCAAGACCCTCCTAAAAAATGTGAATTTACCTCCTGTTCTGAATGCTCCTAAAATAGGATTTTACCATCTGTTCAGGACCCTTTTGTAAAATAGGACTTTACCTTCTATTCAGAACCCCTCTAAAAAATGAGATTTTACCTTCTGTTCAGGACCCTCCTGAAAAAATAAAATTTTACTTGTGTTCAGGTTAGTCTTAAGAAATGGGATTATACATTCTATTCAGGACCCTCCTGAAAAATAGGATTTTACTTTCTGACGAGGAAACTT
>NW_025825067.1:0-5224 GCF_002878395.1 Capsicum annuum | reverse complement strand
CTATTCTCATGTAGAATAAAGAAATCGAGTTTACATTTTGTGCATCAAAAGTATACAAAACTTAAATTCTTTCGAAAAGTTCGTTTGTTTTATTCAAGATCCAATTTCACGTTACTATGAATTTTATTTAATCTAAATTATCTGATGCATTGCAGGGTGGCAATTATTGTTCTGGGCATCCTTAGTTTCACTAATTCATTGTAAGATTCTTATTCATAACCCTTCATTTGTGCCATAATTTTGAAAAAAAGTAACATTGGTTTCAACTTTACGAATAGTTATCTTAATGCATAATGTTACTTGAGGTAACTCGAATTTACGAGGGCATTTGGTAATTGATTGTTTAACCTTTTGATTTTGTTCCTAAATAAGTGATCTTTTAGATAATCAAGAAGGTATTATTGATGGATAAAAACTTACACACACCCGATGTATAGACCAAACTAATGTTCTTTACCATGGTTATGTAATTAAATTAATTAAAACACATATTGATTGATGTTATTCCGATATTGATGTTATTTTGATTTTACTCTTCTTTAAACAAAGTTTACAAAATCAAGAAACTACTATTACTAAAGAGTTGGATTCTTTTTAAGGTATTTATTAAGGGCAAGCTGGTAAAAGAAGGGGAAAACTACAGGAATAGTCTCAAAATACAGTGGCTTTCAAGTTTTGACCCCGAATCAAAAAGTTTGATAAAAAGAGTTTAAGTTTGATGCACAATTGGTGTATTTTCTTTCCTTTTTTTTTCGGTAAGTAAATTTCTTTATTTACCAAATGGAAACATTATAGCACAAGAGGGGGAATAAATCCCTACAGCCCCCGGACTAGTGCATCACACGATCCATCTATTGCATTTTTCTTTCTTTTTACACCATTATGTGATTTTTATCTGTTGTAGCAGGTCATTCATTTTTATATTTTTACTTGAGAAATGGATGACCTACTACAGTAGGTAAAAGTTACCAGATAGTGTAAAAAAATACACCGACGGGCATCAAACTTAAATTCTTATAAAAATAGCCTTCAGCTATTAAGTAATATATTTTCAGACAAAATTATCTCTGACCAATGGAGCAAATAGATAATGATCCTCATAATGGATAACAACTCCATGTTTATTCATCTTTCAATTTTTATTTTTATTTTCTCTTTTTAATTTGACTTTGTTTTTTATTTTTTTTCTCTTTTTATTTTTACTTTTTCTCAACCGTTTCTTTTTTCCCTTTTCCCTCTCAACTTCTTTTTTTTTTTATTTATTTTTTTACTTTATTTTTTTATTTTTTCTTTCTTCTTTCTATTTTTTGTTCTTTTTAATTTGTCTCAACCCTTACTTTTTTTCCTTTACTCCTTTCAACCTCTACTTTTATAAAAAATAATAATACTAATAATTTTTCTTTGATTTTTATTTTTCTTTTCTTTTTAAATTTTTCTTAGTTTTTTTTTAGTTTATCTTTTTTTTTTTTATTTTTATCAACCTTTATTTTTGCCCGTTCTCTCTCAACTTCTACATTTCTTTGATTTTTATTTTTTTAATATTTTGCTTCATTTTCTTCTTTTTCGCAATTTTTATTATTTTTGTTCTTTTCTTCAATTTCTTTCAATCAAGTTACATCTCATGAGCAATAGTTGATACTATCACATTATAAAGGCAAGGCTTATGACTTTCAAAAAATAAGCTACGTTTCATGGGCAAGAGTTAACACTACCACATTGTAGAGGCAAGACTTATGACAAACAACAAGTTATGTTTCATGGGCAAGAGTTGACACTACCACATTGTGTTTTGATTTATACGATGTTCTATAACTCTTACCTTAGAGACAAGACTTAGCTCTATGATACAAAGCTATGTGTGTATCAAGAGATTCCAACCAATACAAGAACAACAAGATGAGCAACAAAGTGCTAGTGAATCGAAAATGGCCACACACGGCTTCACTAGGATTGCAATACTTGTTTGAACTAGAAAAGTGAGTTTAACAACAACAACAACAACAATAATATTGCTAGTGAATCGAAAGATCCCCACACGGCTTCACTAGACTTTTAGATTCAACAACAAAATATTAACAAGATTTACAAAAAAAGAGATAGAAACTTGACACACAATATTCATTGATCTAAGAAACCTAACAAGAGAAAGGACCCTAAGACTAATGAATATTAATACCAAGTTCTTCCTTGGACCAAGAGGAACTCAAAGAACCCCAAGAACCTAATTTCTAGTCAAGATACAACACTAGTATCACTCTACTAGTGAGAATTTTGGTTTTAGCCTCTCCAAATGAGAAAGAAAAGTCAAAATATTACAAGTCTTGTTATCTTCTATGATATGAATGAACTAAAGCAAGACTAGCCCTATTACATCGCTTATATAGTCAACTACAAAGGAAGGACAAAAGACCTAAATACCCTTGGCATTTAATTGGGTGGGTTAGGGGTGTCTTGATAGGCATCTTCACACTTTAATAAGTATAGTCCCTTAGGTGGGCTCACAAGGGCCTCACACACGTCTAAGGATGTGAACAAGGCTTGGAGTTATTGAAACTCATGTGCTTGGCTTCGTGTGAAAGGTCCCGAGCTAAGAATTATCGTATCATCCTCTCTATCTTGAAGGGAATTTTTCCTCAAATTTGGATCATTGCCATCCTCCACCGTTTACACCCGAGAGAGGTCACACACGTTGAAAATATTGTGCACTTGATATTCTGGGGGTAGATCAATCTTGTAGGCATTTTCATTGATCCTTTCTAATGCTTGGAATGGGCCATCACCCCGCGGCATCAAATTAGCATTCCTTTGAGATAGGAATCTATCCTTCCTTAAGTTCACCCACACCCAATCTCTCGGTTCAAGAATGAGCTTTCTTCTTTCTTTGTTGGCTTGCATCATAACTTCTTGGTTTTTCTTCTCCAACCACAACCTCATCTTCTCATGTAGCTTATTCATGGCCTCAACCCATTTTCTTCCATCTAAGCTTGTCACAAGATCACTTGGCAAAGTGGTTAAATCCAAAGGGGTGAGGGGATTGATGTCGTATAAACACTCAAAGGGTGTCGTATAAACACTCAAAGGGTGTCATCCTCGAGCTTGAGTGTATAACATGATTATAAGCAAAAATCAATGGTATGTGCTCCTCCCAAGAAGGCATTTTTCCCTTAACCATGGACCGTAACATAGACCCTAAGGTCCTATTTACTACTTTTATTTGGCCATCAGTTTGTGGGTGGCATGAAGTCGAAAATAACAACTTAGTATCGAGCCTATCCCACATGGACTTCCAAAAGTGGCTTAGGAATTTAGAATCCCTATCACTCACTATGGTCCTTAGAACACCATGAAGTTTTATAACATTATCAACAAATAAAGAGGCTACACCAGGCGCATCATCACATTTAGAACAAGGAATAAAGTGAGCCATCTTAGAAAATCGATCCACCATGACAAAAATACTATCCCTCCCCCTTCTAGTCCTCGTCAATCCCAACATGAAATCTATTGATATGGCAAGTCAAGAACGCAAAAGGGTGGACAATGGGGTGTACAACCCGTGGGTTTGGAGCCGTGACTTAGCTCCTTTGCGCTCAACACATTGGCCGTAAATCTGAGCCACATCCTTGTGCATTGTAGGCCAATAAAATTGTTCTTCCAAAATTCCAAGGGTCTTCTCGACCCTAAAATGGCCTGTTAGACCGCCATTGTATGCTTTTCTCATAAATAATTCTCTCTACGAACTTGAGGGAACACACAGTCGTCTACCCTTAAACAAGTATCCATCAAATTTGGTATAGGGCTAGGAACCCCTATCCATAACCCACCTATCCCTATCCAACTCTTCATTTTTCCTATAAATAGGAGCGAAGCAAGGGTCCTCGGGATATAAAGACTTGAGGCTTTCAAACCCTATCAACTTAGACGACAAAGTAGACACAAGCATATATTTTCAGGATAAAGCATCAGCAACCACATTGTCTTTACCCTTCTTGTAATGAATAACATAAGGAAAAGTTTCAAGAAATTCAATCCATTTGGCATGCCACCGGTTAAGCTTGTCTTGTTCCCGTAGATGCTTCAAGGATTCATGATCCATTCAGATCACGAATTCTTTAGGCCACAAATAATGTTGTCAAGTGTCCAAGTCTCTAATCAAGGCATACAACCCTAAATCATACGTAAAGTAGTTTAGAGTTGCTCATTTGAGCTTTTCTCTAAAGTAGGCAATAGGCTTTAATTCTTGCATTAAAACTGCGCCTATGCCAACTTTGCTAGCATCATATTCGACCTCAAAAGTCTTGTCAAAATTCGGCAATTGTAGCAAAGGGGCCGAGATGAGCATAGCTTTCAAGTCCTCGAAGACCTTATCTTGTTCATCTTCCCACTTAAAAGGCCGATCTTTTTTAATAACTTCGGTCAAGGGGGTGGAAATGGTGCTAAATCCTTTGACAAAACGTCTATAAAAACTACCCAACCCATGGAAGCTTCTCACTTCTCCTACACTTTTGGGAGTTGGCCAATTTTTAATAGCTCAATCTTAGATTCATCCACTTCGACCCCTCTTGAGCTTACCATAAACCCAAGAAATACAACCTCATGGACACCAAAAGAACACTTTTCTAGATTAGTATGTAACTTCTCCTTTCGGAGGACATCAAACACACATTGCAAATGCTTTACATGCTCATCTAGGGACTTACTATACACCAACATGTCATCAAAGTAAACAACAACAAACCTTCCAATAAATGGCTTCATCACATGATTCATTAGCCTCATGAAAGTACTTGGAGAGTTTGTTAGGCCGAATGGCATAACCATCCATTCATAGAGACCGAATTTGGTCTTGAAGGCGGTTTTCCATTCATCACCCAGTTGCATACGAATTTGGTGATAGCCACTCCTCAAATTAATTTTAGAAAACAAACACGAACCGTTCAATTCATTAAGAATATCATCTAGCCTAGGAATAGGGTGACGATATTTTACCATTATCTTATTGATGGCTCGCCAATCAATACACATATGCCAAGTCCCGTATTTCTTAGGAACTAGTAGAATCGGAATCGCACAAGGGCTCACACTCACCTTGATGTACCCTTTGTTTAGAAGTTCCTCAACTTAGTGTTGCAATTTCTTGGTATCCATCAGATTGCTTTTATAATCTGATTTATTGAGCAATTATGATCTAGGAATAAAATCAATTTGGTGCTCAATATCCCAA